>NW_010104723.1:0-22317 GCF_000699245.1 Pterocles gutturalis | reverse complement strand
GTCCAGGATCCCACGTGCTGACTGGGCTAGCTAAGGTTCAGCATGCAGCATAGTAACCAGCAATTTCATTGGGATAAATAATTTATTAGTTTTCCTTGAAGATCATAAAGGCAACAATGAAAAATTACTCCAGAATTTATTCATTCTGCATGCTGGGAGAAACATTTTGTGTCTCCGTATATCTACAGATATAAAGCAGACCACGCTGTGATTTTATATTTTTACGAACAGACTGCAAGTTTATGCGTGCCACAGAAAGAAGCAGAACACCGTAAAAATTAAAGGAGCAGTGCAGAAATCCACTGTCTTTGTGGACACATCAAAAAACTAAGGTATAGTTTACTTTAGATGCTACCAATGGATGTCCACTTTCTGCTTAACTAGGCTGGAGCTGATCTTTGCCGGATGATCACTTCCATACCCTCAGGCACTGAAATAACATACCAGACTTGGGCCACTGCCCAGGACTGCCGTAGCAAACGCATATACGTTGTGATTAAGGCTGTCCTGCACTGTCTTTATGCACTCAGTGTCACTGAAGACCCCTAGATACTCTTCATTTTTTACTGCAGTTTCCTGCCTGGCCACAATCCTAACAGTGCCTGAAGGCTTCTAGTGGTCCCATGCTGACTGGTAGCAACATCACACTGGCTATGCCAAAATCTCACTGGCTTGAAGTTGTTTTTTCATCTTTTACTGCAGTTCTTTGTTATTCTGTTCATAGGCTGTGCCCAGCCTCTCCATCGTACCTCTAGCAAGACTTGACAGCATCTTTGAAGTGTCAGTCATGATGATACATGTTGACAGACAATCTGCATTTTCTTTTTCTTCAGCCAGTGATCAAACTTGAAGTCCTTCCTCCACTATTTCTAAATCATAGAATCATAGAATCACAGAATCATAGAATCATAGAATAGTTTGAGCTGGAAGGGACCATGGAGGTCATCTAGTCCAACCCCCCTGCAGTGAGCAGGGACATCTTCCACTAGATCAGGTTGCCCAGAGCCCCATCCAACCTGACCTTGAATGTTTCCAGGGACGGGGCATCTACCACCTCCCTGGGCAACCTGTTCCAGTGTGTCACCACCCTAAGCGTATCCTTAGCACCTGATCTGGGGCTCTGTATTAAGCTTATCTTCATCGACGTAGCACAACTTTACACGTTTCAATACAACTCCAGGGTTCAACAGATCCTCCTCTGACATTTAAGGATTAGCAGAGGTTCTCTTGGAGCACAGTTGGTTCTTTGCAAACCCACTCCCTATAGCAAACATTTTTCTGGCTGTCCTGAAATTCAGCAGCAAAATAGTCACTGGGCTTTTAGATATATGGCACGATGCATTTTCTATCATGGTAACACAGATATATCTATGGTAGAGAGCACAAACCTGTCCCAGGTGAACAATAGCTGCTGGATCGCGTACAATCCACTGCCCAGGAGAACAGAGAGAATGTAAACAACCCAGGAGATGAATGAACTTTTGGAGGAGTGTCCTGATCTCTTCTGCAATTTGTCCATAAGAAACCAAGGAGCTTCCACACCTCAGCTCATCCAGGGAGACATTTCCACAAGTTTACTGTATCTCTATGTGCTTGATGCAATCTGAGAAATAGCCCCACAAATGTTCTTGAAGGACTTTACCATGGATCACTGATTTTTCTAATTTCTCTAGAGTTCTTTGTCAGCACTTTTGCCTCTGCAATCCCCAGGCACATTTTCTATAGCAGTGAACTGAGTTTGGGTTTTTTGGAGACTAACTGAAAGTAGCTTTAATTACTGGAGGATTAGCAGTAGTCATCCCGACACTGCTTGATGTATGAGCCATGCTACTGCCTCCAGGTGGGTCATCTCATAGTTTGGGATCTGTGTCCTTGGAAGCTGTGCAGTCTCTTGTTCACCTCCTTTACAAGAGCTGGGAGCTCCTGTGTAGCCAGAATGGAAGAAGATGTCAAGAAAACCTCAAGGGCTGCGAGCAAAGCACAGAAGGAGTTTGCGAGAACATTCAAGTCCAAGCCCTAAGACTTATAGCTAAAGAAGTGATATTATTATGTGACTTCTTAGAACCCATTTCTGGTCATTCTTTGGATAAGATTCCCCAAAATGATCTTTGTTCATCCCACCTCAGATGAACAAAGCAATGGCCTCGGCAAGAAGGCTGGGGACAGAGAGAGGCAGGCCACCAGCTGACACTGTGCCAGAATGACTGGAACCATTGACAACAACCTGGTCTCTGCTTTGGGTGGGAACATCTGAGGATGCTCCTTGGTGGCAGAGCAACCAGAGTCCCAGGCATCTCGGTAAGGATCACAGGGACATCCTGAGAGAAAAAAAGCACGTGGACGCTGGACACAAGCCAAGTGGAACAGGTTGCCCAGAGAAGCTGTGGATGCCCCATCCCTGGAGGGGTTCAAGGCCAGGCTGGATGAGGCATTGGGCAACCTGGGCTAGTGGGAGGTGTCCCTGCCCATGGCAGGGGGTTGGAACTGGATGATCTCTAAGGTCCCTTCCAACCCAAACCATTCTGTGATTCTATGATCCCTTAGGCATGTTATAGAGGACACCTAAAGTAAGAATAATCTTTGTCATTGACAATGCAAATACCTCCCTATAAATGAGCTTCTTGGACTCCGTTCACAAGCACTGCAGTGATGTAGCTACTGCTGAGGGCAGTTCGTGCTTTCCTAAAGTTGCACCTGCAGGAAGAGAAGTGTATTTCACCCCAAAGAAGCCAGTTTCTCCCATCAACTGTAGGTGTCTGGGTGCTTTGCCTAGCTGCAGACAAACACGCTACAGTAAGTTAAGATGAATAGCACCACTTCTGCCTAAATGAGCCTGCTCTACCCATGGGTCATTAGCAGATGAACCCCTCATTGCAGAAGGATGAATGCATGACCATGAAACCATGATCTCGCAACTCCTCTATCAGCTGGGTACCAGCAGTGATGACTGCACTGCACTCAATCTCTTTCCAGTCAGTGATGGAAAGGACGAACAAGGAGAAAGAGGAAACCTTTCTTCTCGGGTAGTACCTTCCAGTAATGTGTCCTGAAGATCTTTACCAAAAAAAGCTCTGGGCTCCTGAACTTCACAGACCATGGAGCTTCCTTTCTTCCAAGGGAGATAAGGTGAGAAACAAAGGGGACCTTGGAAATTTGGGCATTGCATGGGCATGAGCAACCTGGTCTAGTGGGAGGTGTCCCTGCTCATGGCAGGGGGTTGGAACTTGATGATCTCTAAGGTCACCTCCAACCCAAACCATTCTGTGATTCTATGATTCTGTGAACTTTAGACAGAGATGGAAAATGCTGCTTGCTGCCCTTTTGGCAGGGAATTCACAGCTGCTGGTCTGTTGTGCTCCCCTCTCATTGATAAAAGGTTTCCCTTCTCAGAGACCTTCTCAAAGAGTTAAGTGCTTGAGGGATGCCCCCAGTGCGTTTGCAGCTTTGCCCCAGTAGTTTTATGGTTATTGGCTATTGCTCCAGCTTTCTCAAAGGAAGCCAGGATTAAAATAGCTTTCTATATTCCTTGAGTGCCTTCCATCATCCCTTGGCAGCAGTCAGCCCTTCGCATCCTCTCGATGATGTTACTGGCACCAAGCACAGGGCCCCACCAATCCCAGCTCTCTGATGCACTTAATTAAAGCAGAATTGCTCAATAATTCTGTTGTGCTTTCCTGGGCATCTGGTCATTCACCTTTCACGTGCATAGGCAATTAATTTTTAGGTTGTCAGTACAAAGGGATTGAAACAAGAATATTAATTCCAGCCCAGCAGGAGGAAAAAAAAAGTTTTGCTGGCGTGTGAGTCCACCTGCAGGGCTCTGCCCCCGGACGCTGAGTGCCCATGATGCCTAAAGGCCTCCCAGAGTGTTGAAAGTTGGAAATGAGGGAAGGTTTTGAGATAAAACAGTTCCCCCCTTCCTGCCCAATTCCATTAATATTGTGGATAAATTAATAACCATGTTCCTGCCTGGAAACCTCATCAAAATCAGTGGCCCAGGGTGCTACATAAAAATAAATGCCAGACCCTGCTGCAAGGAGCTGTATGTGGCTGTTAGTGACTTGTGCAGAAACACACAGAGACCGTGTAGAAATCTCAACGCCGAAATGCCTGATTTTCATTAGTTTATCCCCTTTCTCCCAACCTTAAAACAAAACAAAACAAAAAAAAAAAGGCAGGCAGTATGGAATCATCATTTTCCCCTGGCATTTACTGAAATGTCATTTGAATGAGACCAAACAATGCTTTCTGTTCCTTTGGGTAACTGATACGGACAAAAGTCCGTAAGAACAGGAAAATTACAACTCTGATCTAGTTAATGGATATTACAGGCACAAAATGCTTTCAAATGCACACAATTATTTTTATCTGCTAATTGAGGGGGTGAAAGCTTCTTTCTAGGAAATATGGTAATATATATTGATCAGAAAAATGAAGCTTCTACAGCAAACCCCGAGCAAGCTGCAAGGTTAAGGGATTTTAATTAATGAAAAAGCTTTTTTATGAAATGATGCCACCACTCAAGGAGACTATACCCTCTGACCTCCAGTTAAGTGGAGACGCTTTTTAAATATGACACTGGTCATACAAGCATCACTTACTCGCTTTCTCAGCCAGATAAATGTCGAACAGACCTGCTGCCAGACCAGGCTGTCCTACTCGAGGACACCTCTCACTGTGTCTAGTGGGAGGTGTCCCTGCCCATGGCAGGGGGTGGCACTGGATGATCTCTAAGGTCCCTTCCAACCCAAACCATTCTCTGATTCTATGATTCTGTCCTGCTTGGGTGATGGGTACCCACTGCTGAGGTGACCACCACAAAAATCTCAATCCCAGATACATTTAAGGCATCGAGCAGCAATCTAAGCACCTGGGTGGGACAAGATCAAGACTGGGGAGTGAAGATCCATAAAATGTGTCCAAAAAGCCCATGTCAAGCAGCCCATGGTATCAACTATCAGCATGAGATTAAGAACAGAAGGTGAGGAGTGTAAAACCATGTGCACATATGCAAGTAGTGAGGTGGAGCAAGAACAGATCTGTAGATATAAAGGAGGTGGGGACTCTGCACATCGCATATGTTTCCAATGCACATATTGCATACGTTTCAGGACGGTTACTTCAAGCTCTACCCAGCTTTGTTGCCCTGGACTGAACATGTATTAGCACTGGCTGTGGCCCTGGAGCATATCTGCTCATTTAATCTGCTCAAAAGCAGTGTGGGTCATACAGTCTGAGCCATTCTGAGATGAAAAGAAAAGCCGGTAAGTAGGGACAACTGGGAGATTCGTTACAGAACTTCACTCCTTATCTGAATAAATTTAAACCAGCAATGCAGATGTACTCACAAGACCTCTGCCTTTTACTCCCGAAAACAATCCCTTTGCATTTATTTAAAGTCCAGATTCCTACAGTTATCAGACGGCCAAGCTGCCGTTGAAATTAAAGCCTTCTACCTCTCCTTGTGCACCTGGATTTATATTCTAACTCCTAAAAGCACAAACAGCTTGTGTTTAAATTAGATTTTTCTATCACTTAGTTTGAAATCTGCCTTGCTCTTGCCTTGCAAATGGCAATATAATGAATTTCAACTCCAATCAGAAACAAGTGCTTTAATTGTTCAGTATATTAGTGCTACATTGTTTACAGGATTTTTTTTTTTTTTTTTTTTGAGGAGGCACAGTCAACTTAGACTGAGTCCCAAATGGATGGTAAACTGGCAAAATCTAGCCTGCAGCAGTATTTTTGCTACCTGAAAGGTAATATATTTACTTTCACCCCACCAGGATTCTTCTGCATCTCAGAGCTGTACAGGACAGATGCTGAATTGCCCGAGGTGGCAGAATTATCACACCAGAGGGGCAGAACAAAGTCTTTGCTGCAGGATTTCACTGGTTAGTTTGAGCACAGAAAGGCATCTAGACATGTGTCTTTTATTAACAATATATGGCTACAGACCTACCTAAAATCTAACCTGGAGGTTGTTTACCTAGTAAGACAGACCAGACCCACTCAAGTCAGCTCATGATGGAGTGACAAGATTGTTCTGCCATGATCTCCAGTGGGAAGAAGAACAACACTTGTCATGCAAAATTGCTGATATGTTTGCATTTATAAAATCATAGAATCACAGCATGGTTTGCGTTGGAAGAGACCTTAAAGACCATCTAGTTCCAACCCCCCTGCCATGGGCAGGGACACCTCCCACTAGCCCAGGTTGCCCAAAGCCTCATCCAGCCTGGCCTTGAACCCCTCCAGGGATGGGGCATCCACAGCTTCTCTGGAGAAGAGTCATGGAAAGGCAAATGAACAAGGATTGCTCTGTGCCAAAAGGGATTACACCCAGGCTCAGGTTTGGGGCTCAGATGTGCTGCTGAGTTGAGAGGGTTGCACCCAGCAAAACGACTCGATTAGGCAGGGAGAAATAGCCAACACTTAACAATCCTCCAAAGGGAGCTCTTCCTTCTAACCGTGTGTTTTTATCTTGCTTCAGACACTGTGCAATGAGTTTGGGAGAGGCCAACAGAGCCCGATGGAAATTCAGAGAAAAGCAACATTATCCACGGAAACGTCAGACAAATATCGACTTCTCCACAAAAGGCTTACTCAGATGTCCTCGGAGAGTCAATATTTGGTGGGGAGCATTAAAATTTCACAGGCTCTTGGCCAAGGTGACTTTCTACAAGTAAGGACTGATCTTTCTCCCAGCAAACCTGCCCACCAAGCCTGCCATGTGTGGGCAGAGGCAGTCCAGCTTTCAGCAACCCCTCATCTTCCCCTGCCTGACAGCAGAGCAACATCCCTCTGCTAGAGACGAAAATCTTCCTTCCTGGGGGATGTTTCTAAGTAACAAGTCCAAAGTCTCAATAAATCCATAGCAAAGGCGGAAAAGAAAGGGCAAGCCCAGACACCGTGGTGTTGGGTGCTTTATAAATACAAGTCAGAGAGATTGGTAGGTAGATTTCTGGCATTTTTAGCTGATGAACTCACATTCTGTGAAGGCTGGACTCACTTCTAGCTGCAGTAAAAGGGAGATTTTGTGCTCTGTGGGAATTGTCAGTCCCCAAAAGCTTTCAGAAGCTCGCGACTGCATTTCCTGTGCATTATGTCCCATTATGCAGATGCCTTGAAGTAAATGTAAATCACATCAAGACTAATTGTAAAGGGCTTTTGCTTGGGAGAAGCAAAGTGCTTTGAGATGGCTCCTGACGATCCAATGGCCGCGTTGTGTCTTCGCCCTCTTCCCCTCTCACTCTGCCTCCATTCATCCACACATCACGATGTCCCGAGCTCTCATAGACAAGGCCAGCAGGGCTCGCTGGGTTAATTAAATCAGCATCATTTGCTGTCTGGACCTCAAGTGACAAATGCATTTCCAACCTTGCCTCTTTTTGATTTGGTTTTCCCTTCTCTTGTTCACGGGGACGGAAAGCACCAGCACTGTGTTAGTGCATTAAGCACATTTTCACTCTGCTTTAAGACTTTCCCTTTCCTGCTTCCCTTTCCTGGGCTGTCATGGGGCAATAAGATGTCAGGAGATGGTTGGGA
Organism: Pterocles gutturalis; assembly: GCF_000699245.1. Taxonomy (NCBI): domain Eukaryota; kingdom Metazoa; phylum Chordata; class Aves; order Pterocliformes; family Pteroclidae; genus Pterocles; species Pterocles gutturalis. Next base: position 14,769 of record NW_010104723.1, on the reverse strand, counting down.
AGACTGAAAGGGACAGTCCCTCTCCTCCCCACTCAGGCTGTGAATTTGAGGTTAATTTTATTAGCCCAGCCGCTCCATTATCCAAAGAGCCCCTCACCAACCTCCCCACGCATTTGCAGATGCATTAGTGTAATGGTACCGTGCACTGTCAAACACATGCTGCCTTCCACCCCAGATGTGCTCTGATAAGGTGATTCTTATGGTTTTGTATATATATATATATGTATAAAAGTATATACTGGAGGATCCAAAGGTTTCATCAACTTCAGATGATTTAGAGCACACAGAGGGCTTACAGAACAAGGCTGGTGTTTTGTAACACCCTTTGAGGTCCTACATAAGCATGGATATATATTTACAAAAAGCTGCATGTCGGTTCATCGTATGACAGGTAGGCTATATGCTTTATCATTTGGGAATGTTTACAGCTCCACAAAACTAAGCCTGATTCCCTGCTTTCTGCCTTCTGTACTTTGAAGTTCGCAGAAATCTGTCTAGCCCATGCAGGTGGTGACTTTCTTACGTTAGCGCGATGCTGCCTCTTCTTTTAAGCTGGAGGAGGTGGGATGTAACTCGGAGGAGCGCCAGGTAATGCCTGTGTGACATGGCTTTCATGGAATCACAGAATCACAGAATGGTTTGGGTTGAAAGGGACCTCAGAGATCATCTAGTTCCAACCCCCTGCCATGGGCAGGGACACCTCTGCCCTATGACCTGCCATGAATATTACAGCAGATCCACGTATGTGCTGTAGGTCCAGGTTTTCTGTGTGTCCTGGATGTGATGAACTCACACATCATCCTTCCAACCCACCCACATCATCTCACAACAAACCTGTCGCATGATGGGGGAAAGATGCAACGGGGCTCCTGCCACTACAGCAAATCATCCACCCCCAGCCTGCTCCCAAAAGAGAGGGTGGTTAGTTAGAAATATGCTGTAGCCTTTTGTTAAAACTTTTAAGAAATCACTAAGGAGCCATTAAATAACTACATCAGGTTTGTGTTGCACATGACCATTCTCATGGCCAACAGAAGAAAGAGGAGCATTCCAGGCTAAGAGCAAATCACAGAGCCCAAAAAAAAAAAAAATTTCCCACAAATGGAGCACTAAATTCAGCGTGACTTTTCACTTGGTGAAATAAAAATAAAAATTAAAAAAAGTTAATATTTTGGAGAAGCAGGATGGCAGGAACAAAATAACAAATGCAAGCAAAAAAGGAACAAAATTGTCCCATTGAAATGCACAGGATATTTCCAGGGACCTGACCCAGCTGAGCAACAAAATTTCATCTGCCTGGTAAAGAAGCTGGCCATTTTTCTAGGACCCTGGGGCAAAATTGTCAATGCTAAAACCTACAAATAGTCCCTCTGCTTTAAGAAAAAATGACTCGAAACCGCAGTTCTTTGTCACGTGTGAACTCTCCTTTCTCCTAAACAGTTGTGTGAGGAAGCAAAGACACACAAAAAACTCAAACACATACATCAAAGACCAGTACTTCAGTATTTAAAAGATTTCTTTTGGCCCACAACCATTACTGTTGTTCCTCTAAGTAGAAGGAATAACACCCCAAAGCTGTCTGAGCACCAAAGACAGGGGCAAGGAGTCAGTGCAAATTGTTGGTTGTGTAAACTTCATGCCACAATGAGTAGTAGGTGGATTGATTGTCAGTTCAAAAAGAAAGTCTAGAAAAAGAGAAATGGAGTCTGTTTGCCTTGTGTGGGAGCAGGAAGAGCCTACGATATTTGCCACGAGCACTTTTTATCTGTTTAGCTACAAAAATTAATGAAAATAAATGATCAGAAGGCAATAAATGGATCTGCAACTACCCTCCTGAAGGAATGCTGATACACTGTTTACACATCTAATGTTTGTTTTGAGACTCTGCAATCTCTGCAGGATGCTTCGGTGCATATGGTGTTGTCACTGTATTTCTTTTTCCTTTTTAATTTATTGATCCAGGATATAAAAGCATCTCTGATGCTCTGGGTTAGTTTTTGGAGGTTCCCTTGGCTGGGAGGAGGTGGTGCAACCTCAAGCAAACCAGTCCTGAAGGAGCTTGGATGCAAAAAGGTGGCTGAACTTCTGGTACCTAAAGAGCAGCAGGAGACACCAGCGGGTTGTGAAACCCAGGAACACCCCATCAACATGTTGATTTCCACTTCATTATCAAATGGAAAGCCTCCATGGTGTGTTAGCTGCAACAGGTTGTTATCCTCCAAGGCTGTGTCCACCTTATCAAATAAAACAGACCAAGGACCTCTCTAAAGCCTTTCTGGCAAATGACAGACTGTCTACATCCCTAATTTTTCTTCTCTTCCTTTTTATTCCTGAATATGTGGTTGATGTGTCCCTACTGCCCCAAGGACCAGTCCTGCCCGTGGTATTCACTCCTCGGCACTGCCTGGAGGAGCGCTGCCTGGCGCAGGATGAACCCACGGCAGGAACTGTTCCAATAATTACGTGGTGCTGCTGGTGGTATTCAGTATTTGAGCCTGTGCTGGCCCTGTTTACCTGGGAATTCTGGCACACGGAGGTGAGTGAAAGACAGCCTCCTCCTGTGTTCGACTGCTGTTCAGGCAGAACCTTGGGCAGGTCATGAGAACATCACCACTGACCTTCCCAGTCCCTCCCAGACCTCTCACTGCAGAGACTTGTCTTGCATCATTCAAACATGAGGTCCTCATGGTCAGGCATGTGCTCAAGGTGGCTAACAACCAGCTGTCCCAGAGGCATGGACAGACACATCCAGGGATGCCCGTGCACCCATAGACAGCCTTAACCAGAGGATCTTCAGCCTGGAGAAGAGAAAGGGCCAGGGAGACCTTCCAGCACCTTCCAGTGCTGAAAGGGGGCTACAGGAGAGATGGGGGGGCTCTGGATCAGGGAGTGCAGGGACAGGATGAGGGGTAATGGTTTTAAGCTGAAAAAAGGTAGAGTTAGATTAGATCTGAGGAAGAAATATTTTCCTGTGCAGGGGTGAGGCAGTGGCCCAGGGTGCCCAGAGAAGCTGTGGATGCCCCATCCCTGGAGGGGTTCAAGGCCAGGCTGGATGAGGCTTTGGGCAACCTGGGCTAGTGGGAGGTGTCCCTGCCCATGGCAGGGGGTTGGAACTGGATGATCTTGAAGGTCCCTTCCAACCTAAACCATTCTGTGATGCTGTGATTCTATGATGCTGCCAGCTCAGAGACCCCACTGGACAAACAAGTCTGCTCCAGTGGGCTCTGTGGGCTTTCCCCAAATCTACACCCACTCTTCTCCTCTGCTGACCTTGTTTATACTATAGACACCAACTCTTTATCAATATTTCAAACATTTAATTAGTTGTAAAAGCTAAAAACACTAACTGGTCAAGCTGACAGCTCGCAATAGCTCCTGTCCTGTGGAGCAGTACACAGACTTTGAACTTGCCTACACCAATCCCATAACACTGTGTTAGTACTACTCTGTGAAGCTGTATCTGCATGGGTAAATTTAATGTGCCCCACATTATTCTCTGGTCCTACAGCCAGTGAGTATAGAATAGCAGATGTACACATCATTAAACTCTCTTCACCTGCAAATGGAGCAGCTGCAACCAAACAATCCCTGGCCATGGTTACCCCTGAACCGTGTCCAAGACTGTCTGGAGGACAGCTCACCGGTCCCATGGTGAGGATGTGCCAAGTGCCATCACACCAGTTTAATGGAGGGTACAATCCACCTCCAGTGCTGGGTCATGCTCCCTAGTACTGGTACAGATGTGACCTAAAGTCCATGTGGCCACCAGTTCACTGCTTGCAGGAGACAGGAAAGCTGAGCTCAAAAGAAAAAAAAAGCAGCAAGAACAGATGAAGGTCATCCTTCCTCCACTCCCAGGCCATTCCTGGTCCCATGTCACTGAGTACCATCCTCCAAGGTGTGCATGCAAGTGGTCCTGAGGTCCTGCCATGAACCAGGGAAGTGAATTAGCCAGGTTTATGCACAAACTAAAACAAGAAATCAATTTTAAATGTGTTTTTTTTTTTTCTGCTGACACCAGTCTAGAAGCACAAATGCAAGGCCTGGGAAGTGATATCACAGATCCATATAGACACGGGAGATAAAGTATCATCACCCCATGACCTGAAAAAAAATGATGTTCTCCCAAACAGGGCCCATACTTGCCTCCTTGGTGGGGCATAAACTGCTGGATTTTCAGATGAGAATGGCAGAAGGTGTTTTTCTCTTTGCAAGCACACAAGTTAAGATGGACTGTGCAGACACTAGGTGGATTTTCCCAAAGGTGCAAACTCAACCTTGGGAAAATGCTGAGTATAGGGATAAGTAATTAGTGATGAATAGCATGTTCCCCAAGTCCATTAGCTGGAAAGAAAAGCAAACCTGCAGCATTCTCAACTGGAAAGCAAAGTAAAACCTACAACATGCTTCACATTCCTTCTCTGCACTTTCCTGCCTCCTGACAGCATCCTGATGACCCCCATCGTGGCCCACGCTGCCGTCTGTCAGGTGGCTCCCCCCCCAGCAAATCTTCATGTTTCATTGGGGACCGGCATTTCCAATCAATTAGACATGTCACCGCTGAATTTCTCTGCTAATTACTGGAGTTTATTATGTCTATAGCCAGGTTAAATGCAGAATTCCTGAGGTCAAATGGGGTCACCCAGACAATCAGTTCCACATTTTCCTGTAGCAAAAGAGACCCCCACAATCAGTCACTGCCAAGTGGGTCGTAATGACCAACCTGCCAGTGAATGGCCTGAGGTGAAAGTCTCGGGCATAGATAATGCTCTTGGAGAGAGAGAGGGGGAAAAAAAAGTGAAGCAGGAAAGAAAAAGGCCACTTTGGAGGTGATCAGAGCACAGACGTGTGAACCCACAACATTTTCTTGATGTCTTGCTGTGGAAGGAGAAAGGTTTCGTTTACACATCAAGCAGCTCACATAGAGCAAGAAGAGTCTTCCTTTGCACTGGTTTCTGGGTCTGACCCAGTTAGAATCATAGAATGGTTTGGGTTGGAAGGAACCTTAAAGATCACCCAGTCCCAACCCCCCTGCCATGGGCAGGGACACCTCCCACCAGCCCAGGTTGCTCAAAGCCTCATCCAGCCTGGCCTTGAACCCCTCCAGGGATGGGGCATCCACAGCTTCTCTGGGCACCCTGGGCCACTGCCTCACCCCCTGCACAGGAAAACATTTTTTCACAATATCTCATCTCAGTCTCCCCTCTTTCAGCTTAAAATGCGAATTGACAAATGCCCTTTGGTTTCAATGGTATCATTTGAGGCCACAATGGAAGCAAAGGTGCTCAGGGGTAAAACTCCTCAAAAGGGTGCCACAAGCTGTGCTACCTGCTTCTTCACCTCTCCTTGCTTGGCAATAGATGTGGTGGTTGCAAGAGTGTTGGAAGACAAGGAGAGCCTGGGAGGGCTGTTCTTGAAAACCAGAGCACACAGCTCCCTCCAGAAGGAAAAGAAAAACATCTCTCCATCTGTTTTGGAGGCAAAAGAGTTTTCAAATCTCTCTTGGCTCATTTCGTGTGGGTGAAAGACATCTTGTCCCTTACCAGCATTTTGCTCGGAGCCGGCTGTAGCAGAGCATGAAACACTTCATCCCAGACAGAGCACACGGGAAGGCTCCAAGTGCTCAGTGTTTGCAGTAGCAGCTGCCTGAAGAGCCTTCCCTAAATGTCAGCGTTGTTTTCAGAAACAATTATAGGGAATGCAAAAATAGCAATCGGGGAGTTATGTACCCCTTCAACGGCTGGCAGATGAGTTTATATCACAAAGAAGCCAAAAGAGGATCCCTCTAAATACTGGCTCTGGAAACTCTCTAGAAAAGAAAACACTATACAGGCTTCACTTCCCAGGGTTAAAGGCTTTGGGATGACCAGTGGTGTGGAGGAAAAACAGACTCCCACGGATCCTCCTACAGCTGGAGAGGTGCTGCAGAGCCCTGACAGTCCACACCGTCAAATTCTTCATGGTTTCTTGGCAGGAATTTGGCTTTCCAAATTGCAGTCTCTCAAAAAACAGCCAGGAATGGCTTGGTTTATTCCCTGCACAATCTGGATGGAGCTACCTTCTCTTGGGACAGTAAGAGAGCTGAGATCTGCGGGCACAAGCCACACTGCAGGCAGTCTCAGTGCCAGGGACTGTTCCCTGGTTTATTCCCTGGTTTATAGGAAGAAATTCTCTACTATGAAGATGGTGAGGCAGTGGCCCAGGTTGCCCAGAGAAGCTGTGGGTGCCCCATCCCTGGAGGGGTTCAAGGCCAGGCTGGATGAGGCTTTGGGCAACCTGGGCTAGTGGGAGGTGTCCCTGCCCATGGCAGGGGTTGGAACTGGATGATATTTAAGGTCCCTTCCAACCCAAACCATTCTGTGATTCTATGATTATTGCAGTTATTAGTATAGCTGCTGGGAAAAAAAGGATATTTTGTCCTGACAGAGGCTAGGTCAGTGCAAATGTCTGCCTGTCTCTTTTGCGCCAGTAGTCTGTGTATCCAGCATTAATTATGTGCATCAACCTGAGCTTGATACTCCATCAAAACACATTCCTGATGTGACGCTTGGAGCTAACACGTGGGTTACCTTTGCTCTTTGGGGCAGAAACTACTGACAGATGAACTTCAAAAGTGCTTGGAAGGTTCCTTGCAGAGAAAGCATCCCAAATGATGTCATGGGAGCAGGGATCTTGTACAAACACTGTCTTTCATTGTCAAGAAATCCAAAGGGCTTTACAAGTTCATAAATACATCACAAAGGCATCCACGGATCCAAACTCTCAGTTGAGGGACACAAGGGCAGGTATTTATGTAGGAGTTCAGGACACGAGGAAAAGAGAGGAATTCATCAGGTAAATTAAATAAAGGATTTCTAGGGAGTTAAAATGATGAGAAAAGTGCTGGTTTAGGATGAGACAGCAGAACTAAGATTTTAAGAACCATTATTTCAAAAAGTCCCAACTTTAACCTGACTTATTCAGGCAATGACACATGTGGTATTTGGCAGAGAAGTTGTCCTGTCTGTGTACAATATTTTCTGTTTCCTCAAATCTTCCCAACCACCCAAAAACCCTGGCCTTGCTACGTTCATCATACAGACACAACCATAGGTGCGTGCCTGGACTCTAGGGAATGTCACTACAGCACTGGGTGTCTTCCTGGGCTGCACCATCCATCTATGCAAGTGGCTGAGTGGGTCAAGCCTACCCTACAAACAAAAATGCAGATATATCCTGTAAAACAGGGACCGATTGCTCAGTGTGCTGGTTCAAAATATTTTTCTAAAGAAAAAAAAAACCAAAGCAAGACAGAGTTAGGGTTCAAGGATTCTCATTACTTCTTCATCCAGTTAGAAAATAAAACAAGAAAATAATTTTCAGGGTAGTTGAGTACACTTCTCCAAGCACAAACTGGAAAATCAGAAAAACTGGAAAAAAACCCCAAACAAATAATGAAAAAAAAAAAAGAAAAAAAAAAATAAGGTCACAGTACGCCATTAAAGTTCTTTTTTAATAAAAAAGAACATAAAAGCCAGTTTTCCTTTCAAGGGCAGGTTCTGGAATGGATTTCATTTTCCTGTTCCTGCTACTCACATCTATGATGATAATGACTATATCAAGTAATATAAAGTGATGAAAGATATTTAGCAGGAGCCCAAAGCAAGAAAGACTCAAAACCACGAGCGCAGAAAACACAGCAAATTCTGGAGCGCTTAAAAAAGTTCTCCCCAAGCCTGACAACAAAATGCCCATTAATCCCCACTAACAAGGGGCATGCTTAGGAGTTCAGAGGTATCACGTGAAAAATAGAAAAAGCATCAGAAAATGATAACTCTGTGCACTTGTGGTGTAAGGAAAAGCCCCAAGAGAGCAAATACTTGCTTCAAAGAAAGTAATAAGATACATGAGCCTGCAATGGAAACAACTTTGGAAGTATATTTAAAACGCAATAATTAAGATAACGGTCTCTGACAGCCACCGGGCACTGATCCGGGAAAGCACTCAAGCGTGTGTTAGATTTAAAAGCTTAAACCCAAGAGGTATGGAAGTGCCTATACCCCTGAGCCAGGGTCTCTGTCCTGCCCAAATCCTCCCTCCCTGGGAGGGCTGGTGCCCAGGCTGGGCTGCAGTGGAATACCAAAGCAAGGGGATGATTAACAACTGGTGTTTCCAAGTGACCTGCAAAGGTAAGATCTGTGCGAGAGGAGGAGACCTGGGTGTCAGTGAGATTGGACGAGACAGATGTTTAATGGAGTCCAGGATTACACATCTGCCAGGCTTCCCATGCAATCACCAGCTTCTTAGGTTTCCTCTTTCTTCTCCCCTTCTTATGGATCTATTACAGGGTCGGGAGCTGGGGGAGGGCAGGATGGAGATTTTCAGATTTCCAGCTAAATTCCTTGAGCTGCCCTTAGTCCTATTCCCAGCTGAAACCACAACCTACCAGTCTGCCGGCACTCAGAGAAATAGAAGTGGATTTTTTTTTTGTTTAAAACAAGAGGAACGATGTATTTAACTCCATGGATTCACCTCCTTTTCCCCAAACAGCTCTACTGAGCAGTCTGTGTTCGACCCAGTGAGGCCAAACCGCAGAGGAACAGCACCGCAATCAATAGTGCCCGATGACCCGCACGCCATGTACCGGCCAGCACTGTTCCCCAGGGGACACATCTGCCTGGCTTCCCACCCGTCACCGGCTCCCAAGGATCAATAATCCCTGCCACTTCTCACCCGGGAATGACTCTACAAATGCTTTTTGCATTTATGGGCATTGCTCACCCTTTCCTCCAGTCTTACTCATTTTTTTGTCCTCTGTGCAAGGCAGGAGGTAGCTATTACTTTGTAAAAGCAGAGCCTCATGGATTAGAAGGATCAATGTTCCCACTTAAAAACACAGGGGAGAGGAGGAGGAAGACCTGGTTAGACTGAATGACCTGCCTCATTCCTCATGTCATGACTTCAGGCAACCCCCTACAATTGTGCCCACTACATGGATTGTGCCCACTACATGGATTGTGTCCACCAAAGATCATAGAAACATAGAATCATACAATGGTTTGGGTTGGAAGGGACCTTTAAGATCATCGAGTTCCAGCCCCTTGCCATGGGCAGGGACACCTCCCACTAGCCCAAGTTGCTCAAAGCCTCATCCAGCCTGGCCTTGAATGCTGACATTAGGCATTGCTGAAGTTCAAGCCAAGTGCAGATCCACAGATGGCAGCGTGAAAGCTGTAGCTCTACCCTCAAACACTGGACACGTAGAAGAGGTCATAACTGTAGGGCCCAGGCACAAATATGCCACCACTGTGACTGAACAAACGTCTTTTAATGAGAAAGACTGTATCAGGCACTAAACTGTGTTAATGTATCTCTATGGACATAAGTGGTCCCCAAAAACAGTCCCAGGGGTGACTGGGGGACTCAGCTCTGACGCACTACTGTCACAGGCACGTAGCATGACCAAGGATGTGCCACTCAGCTCCTTCTGCTCATCAGCTGTAAAATGTCATCAGCAGTGCTCCGACCCAGAGGGCAGTTATATAAACTCATGTCTTGCCAGCAAGCAGGGTTTAGGCTCTGTCCATAGCTAAGATACATGAATTCAAAGTACTTGAGCAGTTGCACTGATACACTCCCCCCCAGCTGGATCCCAGTGATTAATGGCATTTGCTTGCAGAGGAGTCATCTCTCTGAGATGGGGCAGCTCTGGAAGAGACAGAGTTCTGGCACGGAGAAGCAAGGTCAAGCATGAAGCAAACCAACTTGCATTTTGTATTAAATCCTTCCCTCCAGTGAAAGACTGTCAAACCGCTCCCAGCTGGTCCCTTCCACACAGCCTGGAGTTGTCAATGTCCCTCTAGATGGGATCAAGAAAAATATTACTTATTTTAATTTGCAGGATGGCTACAAAGAGGAGAACAATTATTCTCTCAAGAAGCATTTCCCTCCCCAAAACAGAGAGGTCAGACTAGATATCCAATGGTAACATAGCAAAAGTCCCTCTGAGACAGCTGGGGTTGTTCAGCCTGGAGAAGAGAAGGCTCCAGGGAGACCTTCCAGCACCTTCCAGTGCTGAAAGGGGGCTACAGGAGAGATGGGGAGGCACTCTTTATCAGGGGGTGGAGGGGGGGGATGAGGGGGAACGGGTTTGAGCTGGAAGAGGGGAGATTGAGATGAGATGTGAGGAAGAAATGTTTTCCTGTGAGGGTGGTGAGGCAGTGGCCCAGGGTGCCCAGAGAAGCTGTGGATGCCCCATCCCTGGAGGGGTTCAAGGCCAGGCTGGATGAGGCTTTGGGCAACCTGGGCTAGTGGGAGGTGTCCCTGCCCATGGCAGGGGGTTGGAACTCAATGATCTTTAAGGTCCCTTCCAACCCAAACCATTCTGTGATTCTATGAACTTTGGGATCCAGCAAAGCTTTCCAGCTCTCATCAAGGCATGCAGTCCAACCTCAGAGATCAGGAAGAGACCAGAGTTTTCAATAGCCAGTGGCAGAAATTGCAGAGAGCTCCAAAAGAGGTCCTGATCTTGGAAATATCTCCTGTACCTTCACATCATATGAAGTTACCATGGTTTGCCCACAGAAGCACAAGGACTCTGTGTCTAGGTCTCCCAAATCCTGGGCTATCTATCAACCACAAACTTCTTCTCCTTTCCAGTGCACTTGGCACAGTACTTGTTTTTATGGCAAAGCAGGGCACTTGAATACAGCATCAAACTGGCTTACAAAAGTATCCCCAAAGCATTAAAAAGAGCTTAATTCAAGTGTGAAAGGTCCAAGGCTGAGGGACAGTGGGAGATGAAATTCCAGATGTCCATGCATCTCATGAGATGGAGACAGCCCCTGGCAGAATTTCTTCCCTTTCCATAAATAGCTCATTTGGGACACCTCCAAGACCTTGAACTGGTTCTTCAGCTGCTCACCCCAGCTTTCTGAGTTATTTGCATCCTCCCTGGAACACACAACCAACCCAGCTGGGAGGTTAATGGACTGCCTTCTCCGTTAATTATCCCACAAGTGCTTCCTCCTAAGATACCCATGTGCTTGCAGCAATGAGTTAAAATCAAGCTAAACTATGACTTTTTTTGCAATAATATGCCTTTTGCTGATAAAGAATTATTTCAAAAGAGTCAGCAGCACAATGTGCTGCAGTTTTGCCGGTGGGCCAAATGGTTTTTATCATTCTTGGCTGAGGAAGGCACTCACACAGTGTCTTTTCCATCCTTAGATGAGCATCCATGCGGGATTTTCCACCCATGTACTCATTTCTCAGAAGGCATATGACCTTATTTAACATGCCCTTAATTAGGTGAAAGGAAATGCAAGACAGAGTGGAGTTCAGCCTCCGATATTGCTGAGGGTGATGAGTGGTATTTTAGGGGCAGAAAAGAACAAAGAGAACAAAAAGTTGCCTTTGCTGCCAACTGGGATCTTCCTCATGGCTTGCTAGAGATTGCCTGAACTCTAGGAACTGTTCTTCTCTGTTTTGTTCAGGACAGCCCAAGAGCAGGGCAGCTGGGCCATGAAATGGGCAGTTTGGCATCCTCTTCTTTCAAGGATTTAGAGAGAGCCTAACACGATCCATTTTCTCAAAGAGAGCATGTATTTCAACTCTTGACTTGGGCCCCTTAGAAGTTCTGATGACCCTGGTCCTACCTAGGATGTCAGTTTGGTCTAGGAGCAGACAATTACTCCAAGGAAGAGACTATACTGTCAACACTTTTCCTTCCTTCCTGGCTTTCAGAAGTTGAAAAGTTGGGTCCTGCAGAAGACTTGAGCGTCTCCAAAGAGTGGATATGCACAGAGCGGTACCCTTCCATACTATGGACAGTAGCCCCTTCTGCAAGATGACAGTCAATTCTCCAAGAGCCAACAACACAGCAGAGTTGAAGGACAGAAATCTGTAAATGCAGTGCCAAAAATTTGCAGTTTATGGGCATCTTTTCTGCTTTTAAATCCCCAGGTCAGAAAGTCAGACTTACTAGACAATCTCAGTTTTCCATTTTCAAACAATTATTTTCTGGTTCTGGACCAATGATGAAAAACATGGGTCTGCACACAACCTGATGGCTTACAAACAAACAAATGCAAATTAAAAGGAAAAACTCTTTGAGTTATTTTTAAAACTTGTGATCTTGAGCCAGTGTTTCTGGGGACAGGCTCAAGCCAACAATCCCCTGGAAACAGCCACTCCAAACCTAGGATTTAACACTAATTGAAATCTTGTGCAAAGACCACATTTGAAGGAATTAAGCTATAATTAAGTAAAGTTATTAATGATTGCTTTAACTAATTGTAATGATAATATAAGCAGCAGACAAGATTTTAATCACTGGTCATGAAATCAGAAGTAAACTAACCAGTCACCACCTCTTCCTTCGCAGCTCATTTCCACCCAGTAATTCTGTTGCAGATAGTGACTCAGCGGCAAAGGGAAGAAGAATAAATCTCAGAAGACAAATAGGTATAAGCCTTGACCATTTTAATGAGAAACAGACAGAGAAAGGCCAGAAAGACCCTGTCAACATGATTTGTGATACTGTTACTTAATTTTTACCAAATGTGGTTTCTGCCATGCTTTAGTGGAAGTACATATTTATTTGATATTTCATTGGCAAAGTTTAAAAGAGACCCCAAAAATACCTATCTGCTTCTGCTATGCATGACCCTACCAGTGTCACCTTCGACATGCTGTAATGGTTTTAGGGAATGATAGCACTGCACAGATGTGATTTATTCTCTGATCATGGATGACTTTCTGCCAGTTTATGGGGAAGAAGCACAACTTTCCGCTGGAGCGTGAAGTCAACTTACCTTCATGAAAAAAAACTGCCTGCACAGAGAGGGACAGCAGATCTCCTTCTTTGAGTCAAATACAGGGTTACTCATAAACTGTTTGCAGAACAGAGTCTTCCTTAACCATTAGTAAACCAAAAGTAGGAGGCAGCTCAAAGCCTTGGGATTTTAATAATATGAAATTGGGGCCTCTTACTGTTTGCCTTCTGCTTTTTGAGCCTTTAAGTTCATTTTCTCTAGCTCTTTCCTTTGATCCTGTGATATCAAAGGGAAGAACTAAGATTCTTGCGTCTTGGAGTTGCTTCCAGGTGTTGCGTCAGGTTTGCAAAACACACCCAGCACTGGAAGAGACCCAGGAGTCCAACATGGTGAAATGGAGATATTCAGGAGGTGATGGAGGTGACCTTCCAAATACTAGTGCAAAGCCACAACAGGAAAATGAGCATCCTGAACCTCCTGGGCTGCGTGAGCATGTCAATGCTTAAGCATCAAGGAGGTAAGGAGGCACGGTCAGCCATCAGCATGGTGGTAGCTGGAAGAGGAAAGAGCAAAGGAACAGGGATGCCAAGAGTGGAAGAGTAACGAAAAAGCAAATGCTAGCTGCAAATGGGAGGACAGGTCCACAAAGAGGGATGGGATCAGAGAGAGAGGCTGGGGTAGTGAGGAAGGGGGGAAAGAAACAGCTCAACTCCTGCAGAGAGCTTCAGGCTTCTTGTCTGGTGGGAGAAAGAGTCAGAGAGAGGGTTAGAGGAGGAAGAGGGACCTGAGGAGGCACATGACTGTGTCATGAGGATCAGGGAGATGCAGAGACCCTGCAAACTTCCTTTTCCTGCTCCTCCTGCAGCATTTCCCATCTGCTCCTCATCCCTTTAAACCAGCATGTGAGGCAGGGGGCTCTTCCAGTATCTGTGCACCAGAAACAGAGAAGGAAAAAGAAACAGCCCAAGCCTCCAATGTACTGATATACTCATGACCCCCAGGGAAGATCTCCATACAGGGACAAGTGCCTTTCAGCAGGTAAGGGAGGAAATGACACCCCAGAGAAGTCCTCTCTCTGCCTCTGCCACACAAAACCCACTGTTCAGGGGGGCTGGGAGACAGGATGAGAACGTTGGGTGTGTTCAGCCTGGAGAAGAGAAGGCTCTGGGGAGACCTTCCAGCACCTTCCAGTGCTGAAAGGGGGCTACAGGAGAGATGGGGGGGCTCTGGGTCAGGGGGTGGAGAGATAATATGAGGGGGAATGGTTTTAAGCTGAAAGAGGGGAGATTGAGATGAGATATTGGGAAGAAATGTTTTCCTGTGCGGGGAGTGAGGCAGTGGCCCAGGTTGCCCAGAGAAGCTGTGGGTGCCCCATACCTGGTGGGGTTCAAGGCCAGGCTGGGTGAGGCTTTGAGCAACCTGGGCTAGTGGGAGGTGTCCCTGCCCATGGCAGGGGGTCGGAACTCGAGGATCTTGAAGGTCCCTTCCAACCCAAACCATCCTGTGATTCTATGATTCAGTGGGAAACACTGACTGGCTTGTAACTCAGAGACTTTGTGAAAGCTGAGGCTAAATGGCAGATCTCCTGATACATCATGACAGATCCCATGCATGCATCAATCCTTTCCTGCTCTGTTGACAAGGAGATGAAACGAACGTTCGCAGTTGAAACACGCAGACGCCCACACCTCCATGAAATAATGGGACTCTTGTATACTGTGTCTCTGAGTTTTGGTGGCAAATCTTTGCCTATCCCTTGTTTGATCAATCTCCCTATAAAATATGTATTTTTATATAATGGAGCCCTTCTGATAGTTGAAAGCTGCTGCATCCTGTTCTTGAGAGCGCAACATGCTTGACAGTGCCAACATGTGCTACTTGTTATCTCTTGGTGTCCACAGGAGCTGCAAGGGAGGACCTGTCTCAGCCACAGACCCCTCACAGGGCTGAGCTGGGTTCCCAGTTCCCTCTGGAGCCCATGGAGTTCAACTTATTCTTGATGCTGTTTCTAGGC
>NW_010104722.1:0-904 GCF_000699245.1 Pterocles gutturalis | reverse complement strand
TTTTAAATACTTTAATTATATTTTTATATATTGTATTTTTATTTACTGTATTAATTAGGGATGGAATTTGAATGCTCTTTAATACAAAGGAAATCAGATATCATTAGTTTTTGGATTCAAATGGAAGGGTTTATATTTAGTTTAAATCAGAACAGGCAAGAATGTTAGCTTATATGAAGGTGTTGCACAAGAGTTATATTAAGTTTTATTTGAGTAAAAAATATACTTAATGATTTTTAAGAGCTCCTGGGAACGTGAATGTCTTGAGGAACTAATTTTTAAATGCTCAGTTTCCTTATTACAGAGATAGCAAGGATAAGATACTGAAACAAGTCATGGCAGCTTGGCATGCTTGTTACTCTGGAATTCATGTAAATATATGTAGGCGAGTGCGCCAGCATTCGCAGTGTGTAAAACATTTACGGGATGTTTTCTTTAAAGGTACATGCTTGTTATGTAGGCAGTGCTTTTTGCCTGTATTTGAGTAAAGGTGCCTAAGATGCCTAAGCTGAAAGAGGGGACATTTGTATGAGTTATTGGGAAGAAATGTTTTCCTGTGCAGGTGGTGAGGCAGTGGCCCAGGTTGCCCAGAGAAGCTGTGGATGCCCCATCCCTGGAGGGGTTCAAGGCCAGGCTGGATGAGGCTTTGAGCAACCTGGGCTAGTGGGAGGTGGAACTTGATAATGTTTTAAGGTCCCTTCCCACCCAAACCATTGTATGATTCTGTGATTCTAAGATGTGTTTGTGTCCCTTTGCAGAAGGTCCACTGGAGGATGGGGTCAATCAGTTGCTTTGATTCCTTCTGCCCTCAGCTTGACATGGTGCCTGCCCCCAGTGCCAACTCCCCCACTGTGCCTGCACCTCTCCATCCAGCAAACTGATGCTATTCAATATATTCATCAAT
>NW_010104721.1:0-9202 GCF_000699245.1 Pterocles gutturalis | reverse complement strand
CCCTCCCATCACGGGCTTTGTCACCGGGGCCCGGCCCCGCTCCGCTCTGCCCGGCTGCCCGCCCCCTCCCCTAGGGCGGCCGCCTTTGTCCCCGGGTCCCTCCTGCCTCGGCCAGAGCCCGCAGGTTGGAGGAGCATCTCTGCCCCTGGGGCCGGCATATTCCTTCAGAGCTCAGAGCTGCGGGAGGAAACTGACCTGAAGACGCAGATACCGCTTATTCCTCGGTAAAATCTGCCCAGGTCCTTACTGTCAGGAGCAGGTGTGCCAGCATCAGTTCTGTGCACGTTGAATAGAACCCAGTAAAGGGTACGGAAAGTTTATATAAAGTGGATTTCCTAGGCAACATGTAGGCAGATTCCCTATATCCTTGCGTCATACCCCCTGACTTTTAGTCTAATGCACTTTTCCTTGGGCTATGCTATTTCTCTGTAGGCTGCTTTTGACCAGTATTGCATTGTAAAAATGAAAGATGCACTGGGACACAGCGGTACTGCCAGCTATTTCCCACATGGGTGTCCTTAAAAAGCCCCAGGGAACCACTAGCTTTGTGCTCCTGAGGAACCTTGTAAGCGATTTGACTCCAGGGTTAACCCAGAGCAACTGCAGATTTCTGACCACACTGGCAAGCTGATCAAGACACGCTCCAGCTATAAAGAAACCAATGCCAGAGCGTGGGATGCCAAGTAGATGGCCTGTGCACAGAGGGAACATCAGAACGGAGAAAGATGGAGGATTGCAACTTCTGCCTTTTGGTGTTATCTTCCTAAGTCTCAGTCAGTAAAGCTGCACTTTCTTGGATGTTCTTCTATACAAGTCTGTGCTCCTTGGTTTCTGAGCCCAGACATACCCTTGGCAGAGACAACTGCCTTTTCCCTACTGAAGCAGAACAGCAGGACTTCCCTGCTCCTGATGGAGTTCATCCCCTCCACAGGTGCTGTTGACCCTTCTCCCAAAGTAGCTTTTATCCCTTCATTATTAAAAAGGTGAGAGGAGCTTAGTACAGAGTTTGGACACTACTTTACTTCATGTGGGATACACAGCTGATGGATCCCTGGCAACACGCTGCACAGGCACAAAGATGTGAAGAGGACAATCTCCCCCAGCACATAGCCACACCAGCGGAGTTCCCCAGAGAGGAGGGAATGGTGTGTGCAAGCCAGCAGTGGGGCCTGTTTGCTCCCTTTAGAGGGACCCCTCTGAGCGGGTAGGGCAGGTGTCCCCCAGGACCGACTGTGCTCTGACCTGGGTGCCCACCCTGGTGGCAGCTCCCCAGAAGGAACAGTCCTGGCTGTGGCCAGTCAGCCTCTCCTGAGTCAGCCTTTAGAATGTGGAAACCAGCTTGTCTGTGCCAAGAGGTCTCTGCTCCTGGGGTCTTGGACCCCTCTGACAGGTCCCCAACAGGCCATGGCCAGCACAGCATGGGATCAGACTGTGCCCCATCTCCTGCTTCTTGCCACCCGGAGCCAAGCCACCTCTGTGACGGGGCACACTGCCCCTGCTCGTGGCTGCATCGTGTCTTGAAGGCACCCAGGCATTTTCCAAGCCAAGCCTTTTATTTACAAGGCTTTAATCATATCCTTCCCCACAGGAAGTGGAAAGTGCTTCTCCCAGGCTCTCCCAAGCAGTGACCTGACTAGCAGATCCACGGCCAGTGGCTGGGGGAAGGAGGAGCAGAGCAGGGGGACCCTGCAGAGCAATTGTTCCTCGCTGGCCAAAGTCAAAAGGGGAGGAGAAGCCTCTGGCAGCTGCCCCACAGACACAGGTGCAGTTATGCCATGGCAGTGCCCAGCCCAGGTAGTTATTGCTGCGCTTCAGTGATGTTTGCTGCTGCTTCTTTCCAAGAAAGGCTCTTTTTTCTAGGTGAAACCTTGCAAAGTTTGAGCTTTATTGATGCCTCTGCAGAGACGGAGCCCAGCAGACAGGGGGGCTCCTCTGAGGAAGCGAGGAGATTATTAATAGCCACAGAGGAAGTCGGTGTGATGATTAAGACTTGCTTTCAGTACTCAGTGGGTATGTCTGTGCTTTCGGAAAAGTTAATGGCACGGATCCACCCTGCCACCATCCACAAGGCAGCTGCTGTCATTCTGGTGCCCAGGTGGTCGTTGAAGCATGGTGACCTGCTGTGCTCGGGCATCCGGAGTCCTATATGCCCTGGAGGTGGCACTGAGGCTGCCGGGTGCCCAGATGGCATCTGGTCCTGATGAATACCCAGTGAAACACTCCTCCATTAGTAATGAAGACAAGGGATGGGGTCGGCAGGTTTGAGCGAGTGAGACCTGAATCAGCTGGACACTGTGTGTTGTCGCCTGTTCTGCTCCCTCATCTTTCCTTCGACGCAAACATTGCATGAGAGGAAATTCCCTTTAGCTTGGAAAGGCAAGGCAGTAGCGCTAGAGCAGAGGGGTGAAGCTTGGCTGTATCAGAAATTGTCTGTGACCTGGATGATCAATGGGCACAGTGGATCCGAGGGCTGGGATGAGGGAGGTTTTTAAAGTGCTTTAATACTTTGGAGGGAAAGGACTAGGTCAGTGCACGGTTTTATGATCAATAGCAAACCTGGTGTTGCAAGCAGATTTTTAATCAACACAAATAATGCATAGCATCAGTGTATTTTTGATGGGATTGTGTTTTTTAGATTTAGTGAACAAACCTCGTTTTCTTGTGTTGTTCAGAAGGCAGCGATTTCCCCATGCTGATTTCAGATGAAGCGTAGGAGAAGTTGGTAAACAACACACTACGGATTCCCCAGTGTTACATCTGGCCATGGAGCCTTCTGCGAGCTGCCAGTGAAAAGCACTTTTAATATGCATGTCATCTTAAGCTTTTGATACCCATGTAAGACAGCATCAAAGCCTATCTCTTGCATTGAATCAAACAGACACTTCCACCCTCTTCAGTTAGGGATGAAATTTTAAAGTGAATTATAGTGTGATAAGAATTTTAGAAAAAAACAACCTACTGCGTAAAAATAGCTCTTGATGTTAACTCCTGAACTCAGCAGGTGACACAACGAATGTGGTCCCCATATAACACAGCAGTACACAGCCTCATTGAAGTCTTACCGAAGCATTCCCTCTACAGGGCTCCATTAGTATTACAGAAGGCACCACCCCAGCTCAGGTCTGGGCTACCGCTACCCCTCGAGAGGGGCAACTCTCCCAAAGCCCACTCATCAGGCGTGGGAGTGGGCAGAGGGGCAGGAGGAACTCTAGTGGGACTCTCCTAGGACCTTGCTTTTCCAAGACAGCCTAGGAAGTACACACCACTGCGTGTACGTCAAGGCTATGCTCTAGTTTACACATGCTGTACTCCATGAATCATTTACATGGGTTGTAAATCCCCTGTGGCATTGGTATTTTCTCATAAATCAGTGCCAAGGAGTAATCCTTGATTCGTGTTTTGAAACACACCATCCAGATTGTGACAGTGGGAGCTCTGTTTTGTGCAACAGAGCTGTGCGATAACAAAAAATGTGCAATGCTCCTAATCTCTGCTATCAAGACAGCTACCTCACTTCTAGCCTGATTAAGCAGTGTTTTCAGCTAGAACATTTTTCCAAGTAGCAGCTATCTGAGGAACTGTCATGCATCGTTCTTCCTTCTTTTCCCAGATCAGCTGAATCTTCCCGTGAAAAGCCTTCATCTCTCCATTTGCCCATTTGGGTGATCTATGAGGAAAAAGCAGTCTCTTAGAAGATTATGCAGCACTCTGTAATGCTGGCTTCTGGCAATATAACTGAGCCATCCAGTTCATTCACTCTTCATGTGAAAGTAGTACATACTAATGGAAGGTTTCATCTTGTGTCCACAAAGCCTTTTATTTTGTGCCCTGAAACTGCTAGTAAAATTCTAAAATGCACCAACTTGTTTGAAAGCCTTCAGGATACTGGGAGAAGAATTATGGTTGTGTCCAGCAAACTCTTTGTCATGCCTGAAAAGCAGGTCCTCCAAAAGGCTTAAGCAGTAGCCTCTAAACACTGCTACAAAGAGCAGTATCCAAACTGGAAACCAGAGGAGATGGAAAGCTGGTCTTTGAAGGAAGGCATGGGAGGTGTGTGTGCCCAAGGTGTGCTTTAAACTATAGCTATTTTCCAGTCCCATTTCAAAGTGTCCTGGATTCAGACAAGAGGTCTGCATTCACGTGTTGGGTCTAGATCTGCCCCATGAGGCACCCTTACAAGGCTGTCGGAGCAATACCAAGTCAGATCTTTTGTCTATTGGCAGCTACAGTGCAGGCATACATGGTATGTTTGAGTCAAGCAGAAAAAGACCATAAAAATCCCCTCACCCACAGTGTTCACCAAAACTTTATTTTCACAGAAATTTCTAACCATTTCTTGCAGTGCATTGGAGGTTTCTTCCACCATCCCTAATCTGTATGTTGGTAAAGTACTGTAAGCTAAATCCTAAGAAGCAATAGGCATATGCTGCTCCTAGCTGGGAGCTGCCAGGTGATTGACACTTCCCAAACTCATGCACAATAGCTAGAGCAAAAATTTCACTGCTAGTTAAGTGTGTGCGGGGGATCCAACTTCATTGTGAAGTCAGAAGGCTGCATACAATACTAGAGTGATTTTTCTCAAATGTTAAGAAAAATCCGCAAGGTCTTCTTACAATGTTTGAATCACCAGGACCACCACGTGCCTGTGAGCTGAGGCCATGTGCTGGTGAGCTGAGTCACCTGCCATCACCTACCCAAGGAGGAGTGCCACTGAGACCTGGAATCCCAGTGGGTGTCAAGAAATAAAGATTTGACAAAACTTCTCCTGAATAGGTAAGAAATCATCCAGTAGCAAGAGTAAGGAGGCAGGCAGACTCTATCAGAGCACTGGCCCCTGCATTGTCTCTGCCAGTGGCAAATACCAGATGTTTATGAGAGTACTGGGGAAAACCTGCCCATAGGATGAGTTTCCTCCTCTCTGCCATCTGGTACCACTCGGCTTCTTCCCAGAAGCATTAAGGTTTACGTCCCTTCCAAAAACATTTACCACCCTATCTTACATAGGAAGAAGGCCATAGATAGCTTGATATGTCTTTGCCTTTTGTAATTACTCCTTTATAAACACAGTTGATCCAACAAACAAGTGGGAGAAGTGTCTCGGCATCACCAAATTGCACCATGCCATCAGGGTACATCCTGGAGGCCAAATTCAGCCCTGAGTTACATACAGGAGGGAGCTCTGTGTATCGGGGGACACAACGTGGTCCCTGCAGACTGGAGGAAGTTGCAGGAGGTTGTTTTGCAAGACAAAACCACCACTCCCAGGTTTTCTGTACGTCTTTCCTGGGGGTGCAGTGCCCACCCACTGCGCAAGGCCCAGGAGGCTCCTGAGATTTAGACTTGCATCATTTAAGCCACTGGTAATTTAAACACTGGCTTTGCTGAGAATATATTGATACTACATGCATTTTTTTTTCTCTCACTGCCTCTGTATTTTCCTTACAACTCTAACAACCTTTTGCAGATGTTTTGGGTGAGGCAGAGTGCTGTTCCACGTATGACAATGGATTTAGACCAGGTTCAACTGAATGACCTTTATCATCACTGCTTTAAAAGCAGAAGAAAAACTAACACAAGAGTGGAAAAATATCAGTGCTGTGCCCAGGGAGCGTTCAGTTTCATGGTGAGTAGTCACAGCCCGATCAGCCTCTGAGTTGTCAGATTGCCCTCGGGCAGCCCGTGCCCTGGGGGATGCCACAGCCTCCCCAGGCTCTTCTGGGCTCCCTCGCTGCCGCTCGGCTCCATGTACAACCTCCCTTTCCCTGGCCCAGCTCCGTGCTTGAGCCAGGCACTGGGCTTGGCACTGGTGGCTGCAGAACAGACACCTCGCTATTCAAGCAGATGAGGCCATTGGAATTAGCTGCATGAGGACAATGAAACCTGAGTGGTTCTGCAATAGAGAAAACAGACAATGGTACACTATCCCATGTCTTTTTCACATTCTTATTTCTCATTTCCAAGTGAACAAATGACCTCTTAGATGTATTGATGCACCAGGGACAGACAAATATCCAGTTTTATACTATAAGCCAGGCCTATTGGTACCCTTCACTCAGTGGTAAAGTGTATTTTCTGCTTGCAAGGCAACAATGCTGCTGAGGACCTAATTTTGCCTTTTATAGCTCACTGAAGCCACTGGGATTTTATAGTAGATGAGAAGGGAGAGTCATGCCCTAAAATGCTGACACCACTCCTGTATATCATAGAGATATCTGAATAATTCATAGTGTCAGGCAGCACAAGTTAAAGGAACAATGGTGTGACAACATCCAGTTCTAGTAAATCATATGCAAAAACAAAAGCTGCACAGATTTTTCTTATGCAAAAACCACCAACAGTCTTTTCAAGGAAGAGCTACAATAGTGTTAAAGATGAGGGGTGATACACCAAACATGGGAATTTCCTTGAGATTGGACACATGACCCTTCACCTTTGCCTTGTGTGGTATTTGAAACAAAATGAAATCAGCCTCAGATTGGAAAAAAGGGACAACAAGTCCTTGCCCTGCACTCATTCTAATGCATGGACATGGCAGAAGGCCCCGGGTTGCTGTTGCAGGTCTTCAGGCTATGGCTCACTTTCTGTTCCTGATAACAGCTGCTTTCCAGAACAACTAAGTCCAAAGCAAAGGCTGGAGATAAGCTGTTTATGGTGCTGGTGCATCAGAGATCCCTGAACTCTGAGGATGTTTTGGATCGGAGCCAGACTTACATTTTTCCAAAGGGCCCTCATCATCACACCAAAGTGAATGAGGGAAAGCCCTTCAGGAAATCACGCTTGCAATTCAGATATACATGTAGCACTTCCAGCTCCTCTCTTGTTGTGCATGTGAAAATAAAAAATCCCCTGGATTGCAGATTTGTTTTCTACTTGATGCTTTCTGCCCCTTAGCTTGGACCCGTGACCCTCGACGGGTCTGATGTTTCAGGCCAGGTGCTGGGGAAGGGACATCTCACAAATGCCATCACCTTGCCAGCTGCATGTTGTGGGGCTGGGGACCGTGTGATTTGCATCTGCAAACTCGAACCAAGCAGGAAGGTGGTGTCATTTTAGACCCCCTGACTGCCGCTCCTCTCAGTCAATATACCGACTGGCTCAGCTGAAGTCCCCTCCCTGGCCTGGGTGGCCACAGCAGGTTCTGGTGGCAGGTGACTCTGCTGCCTCTCTGTATTCTGCCCACGTCCTCTGCTGCTGCCGGACAGGGACACCGTTACCAATGGGGACACCATCTGAATACAAAACAGAGGCAAGATGCCATGCTGTCCCCACCAGAGCCTGGGGAAAGCCCAGGTGGCAGCGGGGTAATTGGATTGCCATGGTGGGGCTCAGCGCCTTCCCCAGTGTGGCACTGCCAGTCATTAAATTTCCTGTGCTCCTGTCACTGGTGTGATGCCGCTTGACATTGCCTTCTCCCTGGCTCGGTGGGTCACAGCAATGCTGGTCTGGCTTGGGTTTTTCCCTCCAGCTAGCAGGTTGCCATGCCTTTGTATTCACCGCCCATTCTCGGCCGGCGGTTGTTTACCTCCGCTCTAAACCCTCCCCTCTTGCGACCCACATCATTGTCCATGGTGATCCTCGTTGCCACAGAAGTAAAACTCTGAAAGTGAGGAATTAATTGCCTCAGAGCTCTGACTGTTTTTAACGGTGCAGAGATAATCTGTCAGACCCAGGAACAGTTCTAGTGCTGAGCAGCCAGAGCAGCAAAGATCCCCATCTTTATGATCCTATTTTTAGTCTATTCCTTTCATTTTCAGAGCAGAAAAACTTGAGGATTCACATTTTGGGTACAACTCGAGTTTTGCTCTGCAGATACTACTTTAAACCATGATGTACATTGATTTTGATAGCATGCAGGATGTACCAGGCTTAATTGATCAGCTCTGCTTGCACATTTGAGCTTATTTGCCATACTCCCTGCTTTGCCTTCATTAGAAGTGAGCGTAACACTAAGGAAAGTTTCCAGAATTGACAACTCTGGAAACTGAAGTTCCAGCTGAACAGAGCGAATCAAAGCAAATTTATTATGCCCATGTGCTCCCTGCAGTTTAACCCCATGTCCTTGAGGTCAGCCTTATTGCTGGGATGACCGACAGCATCGCCCCTGAGGACCAGCCCTGTGGTGAGGTTGCTCTGATGTGGTCACCTGCCCGTTGAAATGTGCAGTGGCCTGAACAACCCTCCTGGTGCTTCCAGCTGGGCCCTGGGGACTTCTGCTCTCTGCTGACGGATGTAACTGGTCCGCTGTGGAGCTGGGCTGGCCTTCAGCTGGTGACTCAAGAGCAGACAATATGGCAGGGTGGTGACAAATGGTGTAGTGCCAACAAGGTAATAGCACTCCCTGCCACCAGCAAAAGGTTGGATTCAGTCTGCCCATAAAGCTTCCAAAGCTTTATCTTAACCGTGTTTATTTTTAAAAAGTCTGGCTTTGGATATTTGATTAC
Source organism: Pterocles gutturalis (assembly GCF_000699245.1). Lineage (NCBI taxonomy): Eukaryota > Metazoa > Chordata > Aves > Pterocliformes > Pteroclidae > Pterocles > Pterocles gutturalis. Next base: position 761 of record NW_010104721.1, on the reverse strand, counting down.
AGAAACAGTCACAAGCAATGAATTTCTCTGTGTCAAGATAAAAAGCAGTTACTGCTGTACATGGTACTTCTGGGTTTTTTTGCACTTGAGGGACCTGCAGAGGACTGTGAGGGAGAGAAGCTGTGGGAAAGGGAGTTTTCATGCTAACTGAACTCGGAGGCACATTTCTGTGCAAACCCTGTGCAAATAATGATAAGAGAGAGGGGGATTAAAAAAAAAAAAAAAAAAAAAGAGGGGGAATTTTCCCTGGCGGGCAGTTTAGGATAAGGGTCTAGGTTAGGTCTAACTCCATCACAGAGAGCCAGAAAATATCCCCCAGGAGCCAGCCCAGTGCCTGAGGAGCAGAGAGCAGTGATCAGAGCCTCTCCTGACCCTCCTGTGCATGGTACAGCCCCTTCAGACACTTGGTGCTTGCTTACCCCCTCCAGCCTGTCTGCTGCCAGCTGCTCCCAAACCCCGTCTGTGCGATATCTGTGATGGCACAAGAGCTGCACATCCCTTTCCTACCCCCTGGATCACTGAGCACATGGACATTTTGCACAGTTTACTGTACAGAAGGATTGCTGGTGCTGCTCTTGTGCAGATAATCAAGAACAAATAGTTTCTAGACGCAAGTCTGGTGTCCTTGAGAGACTTTCTAATCAGGGGAGGAAGCCTTTCTGCAGTCAGCACAGTTACCCTGCATGGGATGGAGGCTGCAACTGGGGCCCACAGAAGTCATACAACTTGAAATAATAGTAATAATAGCAATAATAATAATA
>NW_010104720.1:14107-32439 GCF_000699245.1 Pterocles gutturalis | reverse complement strand
ACCACACAGAATGATGATATCTTGTGTGCTCAGTGTCTGCTTGACCAATTGGGATTTTTTGTTTGTTTTTTTTCCCTGAGGAGCAATACTCCACAATTTGATAGCCGTTGTATTTTATCCCCCGAGGAGGCGAAAGCTTTCCTCCGGTTCCCTTCCGCGCTGGCGCAGGGCTGGGAGGAGCAGGCCCCGGCCTGGCCTGAGGTCTGCGCACACCCTGTTGTTCCGCTACTTTCAGGTATTTTTTAACAAGAGATGTATACGATAATAGTTATCTCGTGGTTTTGTTTCACAAGGAGAGCCTGAAGGCTGTGGCCCTGGAGGCAGATGAATGCTGGCTCAGGGGGACCCCAGCGAGGCCCATCAGGCAAACCCCAGGCACGGCTCCCACTCAGGGTACGGAACCCTCCACTCTCCTCAGAGGAGCGTGCCTCATGCGTGGGGTTTTTTCCCTCCAGCAGTTCCTGGGTTCATGGAGTAACTTCACCCACACCTGGCAGCGAGGGCAAAGGTCTCAAAGAGACGAAGCCCTGGAGCCGAGGAGCTGTGCCCAGGCAGGAGGTATGAGGTTGGGCACGGTGGGGGCATGTGGGGAGGGACTGGGGTTTTTGTGAGAGGTGGAAAGGAAAGGAGAGGAGTGACACAAACCCATGGAAGGCCAAGCTTCGCTAATGCATTGGCTCACAGCATGACCTGTTGGCTCCTCAGAGCGATGCCGCCCTCCCCTATTGCTTTCCTAAACAAAGCGTGGCTAAATGCCTGCAGTTGCAAAGATTTGGTTATTACTGAAGCTCCTTTTCCTCTTGACCTCTGTTTCTCTCCTATCTGAACGTTTACGGGCATATCCATGTATTACAGATATTTGTTTATTTGTTCATAGGAATTATTTTTACCATCCAGACAATTTGGGATGGAACCAGGAAGGCAGGCAGCAGCATTGCTTTTATTTCACCGACAGTTGTCATGATGGGTGGTGACAGCAGAATTTCTATCCACTGTGGAGATAGTTATTTGAGTGTGACATGACCTTCAGATTAGATAATCATGGGCTGTTGTTTTTATCAGATCTGCCAAGAAAAAAGATTACTTCCTTCAAAAACAAATTAGAATTCATTATTTTCCCCAGGAAACTACATACTTTCAGGGTATAATAGGGAAATGTTTTTGTGACTAAAATCCCCCTTCTTTTATGTACATGAAGGGAGTAAACTGTGGCCTTGACATTTCTTAACGATGCTGTGCACATGTGATGCTGTACACGGCAGTGGTTCCTGGGATCCCGTACAAGGGATCCCACAGAGGCTTGTACTTCATTTACTTTTTAACCCACTGGGTAATGTTATACAAAGAAAATATTTATTTCCCAATATAGCCAAAAGCCTGTCTTCATTCAGGGATTATTGCAATTCATTCGCATGCGACGAAAATATTCTAATAGTTGCTGTCAGTGTTTTGGGAACAACAGCCCGCAATCTGCTTTGGTTGTGTGCCTAAGCCTTCTCTCTTTTGTATTGCGCATTTTGGTGTAAGACTTGTTGAAAAATAAGAGCTTAGCCAGTGCATCTGGCCATCGTAGACCCTTGTACACTGTGTTCAAACTGTGCCATGGTTTTCTTTGGGAAGTATGCGTTAACTGCCAAATATTATATTGACATTAGGAAGTGAGCTTTCCGCTACTGGAAACATGCACTGCCAAGTATAGCATTCCTAAGTAAATATGGAAGCGGAGATCATTGTTTATGGTCCACCTATTCACCCATCTGAACCTCTGTACCCTTATGTCCAAAAGCAAAAGGGAATTTCAAAAGTACACAAGACCACTTTTCTCCTCATTTGACTTTGGGCCTGATCAGATTTCTTGTGAAACCAATGAGCAGAGAGACCACCCCTCTGCAGTAGGAACCCGTTCCAGAGACTTCGTTCCTCATTTGGAGGTGTGATGCAGTTTAGCAGCCACCTCAGGGTGATTGACCTGAATGAGAGACAGTTTTCAGTATTATCCTAACTCTGATTCCACCAATTTGAGGCAGGCCAGGGCTGACCACTTGAAAATCCCCACTCTTGTATTATCTGTGATAAGTCATCTGAACTTTTGAGAGGCGCTGATTTCATGAAAACAGGGACTGGTGCTGCAGCCCGCACATTGCTTACACAGTAGTAATGGCTGTCTTCCCAGCTTTCCTCCCTATGAACTGTGATGAAATGGCTTGCAACTTGTATGCAGATATGTATGTGTATGCAATGGAGTACATTATTAATCTAAAATTAACATACATTTGATATAACATATCTCTTAAAATGAACACTACTTGAAACAAATAAATGTTTAATTTACTTAGCACTCAGCTCAGTTCTTGTCCCAGGAGAAACTCACACTAGCTTTGCATGAGTAAAGTTTTTTTGGGGGGGGGGGGGGGAAGGGTTGGGGAAGGTAATACACCTCTATAGTTATACAAATAACAGCTTTGCTGGACATATGTCTAATCTGAGACTACATATTCTAGATTTATTCCGGCTTAGGTCCACCTGCTTCAATTGCCATAAACACTTCCATTTAAATATGGAAAGAGGTTGGTATAGAGAAACTCACTGATTATATGCAGAGTTGTGATTACACCCATGTGGCTGTTGTGGGATGCATCGGTTCATTGGTCCAAATGGACCCGATCCTGGCTGTAACAGCCAAGAGTCCTGTGTTAGCATCTGGTGAAGAGAAGGAGGCCAGTCTTATATCCAGATGGTTTCTCACTGCTGTTCTGGCCCGAGAGGGCAGCAGGCATTCAGCACAGTGCAGAGTAACGTCAGAATCACTACAGCTACTACCAGCTAGCTCTGAGAGAAGGAAACTACGTTAGTGCCAGATTTGCTTGCTTTTCCTTTTGTGATATGCACCCAGCGCAGCTCAACCGATCTAAAAGATCTAGGACGTTATTTCAGTTCTTATCAGTCTCTTACAATTGTTAACTAACATCATTTGTTTATTCGAGGAGATAGAGCATTTCATTGTGGCTGCTATATTGTTTATATCCTATTTGGGGATGTTGCAGAACATTCTCTAAACAAAAGGCTTTGACCTTTTATTTTTTTTAAGTCTTTAAACAAAATAATCTTCTGTACATTTACATTTACATCTTGTGCTCACCCATGTTGCTCTTGCTTTCACATACTCATTTATGTTTCTGTAAAAAGTGCTTTTTGTCCTTTGCTTATATATTTGTGTAACAATGTTTCTATTGTATATTTTTTAATATACACACACACACATACATAAATACATAAAGCTATTAAAGCACTTCTCCTTTGGGGGCTATTATGGTCTGCATTTCCACAGACATTTAATACATTTTAAAGGTCCAATTAATGAGCTTTAAAAGTCCTGGAACTCCACAACTCAGTTATGCCACACTTTCTCTTCAACGCTTTGTGAGGGTAGCTATTATTGTATTGTATGGCTTGTTAAGTGCCGTTGAGTGCAGTGGGAGCCAAGGAGGCTGCATTTTGATAATTCTATTTTAATAGTGTCTACTTTTCTTTTTGGAACTCATGTACGTATTCCCTTCTACTATTTATCATGTGCCACTGTAGTCTGAGCCTTGGCTTAACATGTTTAAATCTCCAATCTGTGCTTAATGGCAGGATGAAGAATGACCTTTTTCTGTCTGTCCCAGGAAGAAAGCATATCAAAGGTATTGCTTGTGATGGCAGCGTGCTTACTACAGACACTTACTATCTTAGAAATGACTTGAGAGAATTATTAACTATGATTTATACTTGTATGACTGGAAAGAAAGAAAATCAATTAGTGCTGGCCATTACATAGCCCTGAGCTAGCAATATATAGGCAACAGATCCTATCAGTTCTTTTGGGATTGCCAATTATGCAGCTTGGATGATACTAATACTATCAGTATTTGGGGCACAATTCTGCTAGGAAAATTCCTTCAGGACAAAGCTTGGTATCTCTGGCTTCAGAATGGAAGAGTTGCAACAAAAAAAAAGAAAAAGGAAAGAATGAAGCTTAACCACAATTTTAACTAAAATATTGCCTTTGAAACTGAAAAAAAAAAGATGGTATTTTGTATTGAAACATTAGTTTACTTAAAAAGATATTAACATACACATCCCCTATATATGTGATATCACATCCTGAGCCACTTGCAGTCAGGGAAATCAGTGGGATTTGGAAATGAATGAGAACTGAATTGTGACTCAGGACTTTCACCCGCAGGGATAGACAGTGTTGCTACTGGTACCTCGAGCAAGTTTTTGGGAGGGTGATATCAAGCAGCCAACTTAAAAAAATGAGGAGCTCCTCACTCTGTTTAGAAGAACGAGTAGCAAATTTTCTCTTCTCTACAAAATATCTAGGTGATGGAATTGGAGCAGATTTTTTTCAAGAGAAGGAAAATATAACAGGGCAGTTGGATCATTCTTGAAATGCAAATATCGGATGTAGGAACATAAGGATAGCTCTAGCTTCCCCTGAACTCAGTAGCTGTTTTGTTATGGCTCTTAACATGGCAAGTGCTACAGCCATCAGAGGGCAGGTTTTGGCCCTTTCCACATTATTGAGAAAATTCCAATTGACTTTAGCTAGTGAGGAATTATGCCAATCATTCTGTAACACAGAAATAATGTTTGGCCTGTTTCTTTTGTGTACAAACTGCTGCAAGACAAGAGCCAAGACATAAAAGGAATGACAGGTTCAAAAAGCAATTCAGTGAAATCGTGGAGCTGCTGTTAGAATTTGTATGTTAAAACTCCCTTTTGAAATACTCTCACTGAGCTTACATGGGTTGTTTGAAGATAAAAAGAAGACTAGGGGTGACATTTTTAGCAGGGATTTATCCCTCTTCCTTCCTTCTCAAGTCAATTGGATTTCCACACTGGCAGGTCAGGGAAGTGCTGTATAGAGAGAGCAGAATCTAAACCAAAGTCCACTTAGAATCCGCAGTCCAATGTCAATTGCTTCAGAGAAAAAGCTTAAATAAAGTTTCTATAATTTTTCTGTGGTTGACTGCAGTGATATTGATACTGATAATTACTGATATTACTTGGACCAGTGATAAAAACACATTGGTAGTTACAGCTTAATGTGAAAGAAGCTTGAAAAAGTTATTGCAGCCACATTGAATGTCTCTTGATGTTGTTTGTTAAAATGATCCCATCAATAATCAAGGACGTCCAAAGGCAAAGGTCAAAACACAGTTCAGTTTCAGGCACACAGATGTACTACCAGGCAACCCTTCAGCTGGGACATGAGGATCCTGGTGTGTTTCACGGTCATGAAATATGTTGTGATCATAACCTTGTCTGATTATTTTTCTTTTAAGCAGGCATTGGGGTACAGTTGGAGAAATCAGGTTATTGCAGGACCTTTCCAGGACAGTTTGGAATGCTGTTTTACTTATACCCTTGCAGATATCACAAGCTCATTTAACCCACATACATATTTGAGTTCCCCTAGACTGATTTTTTTTGTTTGGTTGGTTGGTTGGTTTTTTAAAGGAGAAATCAGGACTCAAGAGCTGCTTGGAAGATGAACTTTCATAGGTGTCTCTGATCTAACTGGGATAGGGCACACCTCTTTGGATGCCAGGGCTCTGTGGGGGAGGGTTTTACTAAGTTTAGCTGAAGTATTGCAGCTAAGAGACACCTCGAAGAGATCCCATATGGCAGCTCAGAGAAGAGAACACCTTTAGATTTATTTAAAACTTATGTTTTCTTATTTTACAACTTGCTTTTGTAGTAGGTAATCTGAGCTGGTAATGCATCACCTTGTTTCTCGGGTGCACGGAATAGGGAGGTCTGTTGGGCCATGAAAGCAAGACAAGGCAATCACACAACTGTGGCACACTTGTCTGCTGCAGGGTTCATTGGAGGGGAATGTAGAGTACCACTTAAAATGCAAGGTATTCCTTAGAAAGCCCTACAGCTCGCCAGGAGGCACTGGGGGGTTCTGTGGAGGATGGTGCTGGTGTTGCCACTGCTTGCCTGTGGAAGACGGGTAATGAGCTGGCGGGTCTGTCTTGCACTGGGCATTACTTGCCTGCAGTGCTACACACACCACTGTGCAGAGTCATCCAGTAAAGCTCTAGCTGGGCATGGGGGGAAGGAAATCAATGAACCACCAAGAATCAGCACACAGACCTTCCTGCTTTCGAGAGGTTTCATTAAGCCTCTAACTAACAAAAGAACTGAAAACACACATAAGGGCCTGGTCATTACTGTGGGGTTCTTCTTTCAGCAAATCATAGGTGGGGTGTTTTCACAATTGTAATAATGTTAGCTCGCACAGCTTCCTTTGCTGCAATATTAAACCACACTCTAATATCAATCAAATCAGCCGCATTAGTGAAGAGAAAGCTCATCTTGCATTTCAGCTACTAGAGTTATCTTCCACTAAGTAGTTCTTATCAGTTTACTAACTTTGTTTTTCTACCAGGATGGTGAAACTAAAGCACAAATGCGGCCATCCCTGAATTCATGATCTGAATCTTGCATACATGGCAATGCTTCTAGGGGAAGCCCTTGAAAATCGATCTGCAAAGTTTCTCAACTTTGTGCCTCGGCACAAGTGTGCACTGAAACCTGCGGAGCAACTGTGTGTGGGTGAGGTCTCGAAAATACAGCTTCAACACTGCTCTGCATTTGCTCACTTAATCTATGTTGTCTCGCATTGTCATCTTCATCTTATTTTCTTCATCGCTCTGCTAGCTTTGCTGCAATGGATTTTGGAGAGTCAGCAGTTCTAGGAGATAAAGCCAAAGCCATTCTACAAAGTAGGAGCTCCACTCTCCTGTGAAAATGTTTTCTTCTTTCATCTAAGGGATATTAACCATTTCAGCTCACATCAGTTGCCTTTTAATCTTTGTTTTGTAGTATTTCTAAGACCTGTCAGCAAAAACATTTGCCACCTTCATCTACTCACTGAGTAGGGTGGCTACAGGCTCGAGAAACCTTCTTCCTCATGCTATTTTTAGTGCCCTTTGCATTAATTCCCTACCTCTCTATGATCAGGCAACAGTATTATCCCACAGTCCATGTTGCAATCCTGCAAAGGGTGACTTACATGAATTCCTTTCGACATACAAGTCTTACACTAAATTCAATTAAAGAATTCAGGAAGATTCTTACTCTTTGTAAAATTATTCAAATGTAGTCACTAAAAAAATCCAGGCAGAAAAATATATAGTATGAAGACTCCAGAGACAAAAGCTGCCCTGCTCTGTAAGGAATGAATTAAGACTAATCAGTGCAAAGTGTTCTGAGAATAACCTAAAAGCACATAAAAAGGCTGTCCTAATTAAAATAAAAATCAGCTTCTAAAAGGGATTAGTAAAATGGTTACAACTTTTGTGTATAGGCGAGGCTTGAGAAAATAAGAGCGTAATTACATTTTTATTTGAAAAGAGGTCTTTCTAGGAATAGAGTTGCACATTTGGTTTTGATTTGTGCTTCTGGTTTGGCTTTGGCTTTGGCTTCGGCTTCTGCTTAAGATTTAGCCTAGGTTTTGGTTTCAAGCGTACCCATACCCTGGAGTTATGCTTTCTGTGTTCCAGGGGGTCTTGACAAGGAAAACAGAGACTCTTTAAAAGTAGCCAATTAAAATAGCTTATTTTTATCTTCCAGTTCCCTGTAGGGCATCATGTTACCAGTTGCACAGCAGAGACAAACACACTTCTTCATCAGATAAAGGCAGGTAGTTTTGGCTGCTGGAGTGTATGAAATCCCTGGGGCCTCAGGGGTCCCTTGTCTTGCAGGAGGTGGGAATGGTGCCACTGCATGGGCTGAAAGGTATGTGAGAGCCCACAGAGCCGTACTGGAGGCTGGGCAGACAGACAGGCCACAAGTGGTTTTTGCATAGATAACGAGAGGGAAGGAAGGAAGGAAACAACTGGGGGAAATACAGCAAGACCTGAGACAACTTTACAAACAGCTGGAGCAAGGAAAGGAAGCAAGGCTGTGGCCCTGGGGTGGTTCTGGTGGGCCCTGCCAGCCTTCCTCTCCTCCACCTCCAGGATAACTACAGCAATGGTGAGATTTGGGGTTGTGTCTAAAATGGAACTAGAAAATTAGAGCCCTTCTCATTTTGTGTTTGACCTGGAAGTAAAACTCTAACAGTAACTGAGAAACCTGGTGCTCTTATTTGTCCTTGGTTGAGAATGCACAGCCAAGATTTCAGACTTGAGAGACTAAATTAGGCACGTAAGCCCCACATTTAGGTGCCTAAATAAGCTGCTTTCCCAGAACCTGCTGGGTAATTACCAGCAGCAAAGATCAAGCTACTAATCTTGGTGGCTAAAAAGGATTTAGGAGCCTAGCATTAGACACCCACTTTTGAAGCATGCTGACGTTGAGTTTTAACCCATTTCTGATTTATATATTTTTATTTTTGTGAAGTTTTTCCCAAGTGCAAGCCTGAGACTCCTAGGTTCTCTTGATGGCTTGTGTTAATAGCATTTGCAAAACATTTGCCCTCACCCACCACACAGCCCATCGCTGAACATTACAGGAGTTCAGAAATATTGGCTGAAGGCTGCCAGCAGCTCTCCCTGGTTTTACTGACCAGGGAAATGCATTTGGCAAAAAATGATAACTGCATTAAACTGAAGGAGGACTTTAGCAGGGAAATAGCCCCAGCTTTTCCACATCTGAAGTAATTTTCCATAGTAACTTGAGAAGGAATTTCAGCCAGCTACAGCAGTGTGAGCACTATCTTCATTTTTCTCTCCTGGACAATCATTTCTCATGTTTTTATCATCTCCAAGAGAATAGTTTGGCTAGTGAGACCTTAGCTGTGTAGGTTTGCCAGGTAGTCATACGGTCAGAACCCACTCCAGCTGAGTATATACTGCATTGCCTGTTGTAGAAACAAGGAAAAATGTTACTTGTTGTCAGCACAGGTACAAAGGGGAGAAGTGAAATTTGAGTATATGAAGATGCAATGGAGAGGGGAAAAAACAAACAGAAGCAATGCGTGTTGCAGGAAAATGGAAGGCATGTCAAAACTGTTGAGAACTGGGAAATTAAATGTTAAATGTCTTGCAGTACTGAAAGCAAGACAAAAAGAAGCCTTCAGCTGAGTCTTTAGCTCCAAGGTATTATGGGAGGTGCACAAACCAGGGAGAACTGGCCATGTTACTGTAAGTGCCTTCTCTGTTAACTACCGCAACAAATCTATGTGCAATGGGGGACTCTTGGGCACTGAGGTATCTGCAGGTCACATTAGCAAGGACATGTGTGGTTCTAAGTGACAGCTGATTCCTGTATAACGAGCAGTTGAATTGCAGAAGGGAAATATCGGGTGCTTTAGTTGATATGTAGATCACATCTGTCTCACCTTTTAAAGCAATGTGATGTGTGCTTCTTGTTCCATGCTCTGCTGCTTAGTATTGCCTACACTCATGTGTTTTCATACACAGTGACTGTCACAGGCCAATGGTTCAGTGAGTTCACACCTCACTCCATCCTAGATCTGATGTGATGGAAACTTCCTGTTGTTTGTGGTATTGTTTCTAACTCGCATTCTGCCATGCCATGTTTCTAACTTCCATTCTGCCTCGTAAATTGGGCTAATGCGCAATGGAAATAAAGATAATCCCTATTCTGTGTAGTTCCAGTTCCAAGTGAAGCCAACATACGAATAGGTATGGGAATACAATATGAGGCAGACCTTGTCAGTAACCAGCAATCTAGCCTGGATGAAGACAGCTCCCAGTCATTGTTATTCTTGAAGAATTTTGTGACTTCCTATTGTTTTGCAGTGTGCGTCTCAGTGACTCACCCCAGGGCCTCCCAGCCGAAAAACAGGATCTCAGGGAAATGAAAGTCTTTCTAACACCAACTGCTATGGAGAGATTGAAATGCAGGAGCCCTCTTCCCGCCCCTCCCCGCAAAAGCAAGGAGTGATTGCTATAAACTACTCAACCCAAGTAAGAGCACTGCAGAGGAAGGCTGGCTGTGGGGTGGCAGTGCGGTATTGCTCTTCTTGCCCCTTGCCCATTGGTTTTCTGTTGGAGCAGTGCTAGTGTCTAGATATTACTTCCTGAAACACGTGTACTTTCCGATGCTTTTTTCTTTCAAGTATGGAGCTGACCCAGTCTTAGTTGTGCAGCAGGTCCGAGCACCAGGTTATATAGTGATTTCCAGGAGCTATAAGCTATATTGAAATAGTCTCTTCTTGTAAAGCTCTGTTGTGCAATGAAGATGACAGAAAAGGGTTATGCCAACTAAATTAAATAAAAATCTTAGGTTTCCTCAATGAGTACTTGAACAGTTGCCAACACTTTACATTTTTTCCTAATGTGGATGAAGGTATTCTGCAAAATGGAACTTTCTGTCAGTTCAGTAATATCCCTGCAAAGGAGGAGGTTTGTGCTATTATTACATCTCCTTCAGTAAATGTGATGATACAACAAGTTTCTTCACAGATTTTGGCTATTGCTACCCATCTTCTGTTAACACATGGATTTGATAGTCTGTCTATGAGGAATTGCCGCCTCAGCTAGCTCTTGATAGCTTTTGCATTTAATCTTGTCACTAACCCCCAGCCTCCCCAGCTGTGCCCTGCACATGCAGGCTGAAAATGGATCTCCATATCTGTAGGTGATGACAAAAGTTAGGTAACCAGTGGATTAATAAATTGATAAATTATACAATTCCAGACTGAAATTCTACCTCATAGACTCTTAGGATAGCAAGGGCCCTGGAGAAACGGGAGTCAGGTCCCTGCCACAAACTGTGGTGCAGCATCTCTGACAGGTATTTAACCTGTTTTCACATGCTCCCAGTGATGGCAGTACACTTTGTCTTCAGCCAAACTATTCAAACAGTAGAAAGTCAGATGAAAACAACATGCCATAGTTTTATTGAGTGCTTATTTCCTTCATGAATGTGATTAGGGTACTCCACCTGAAAATATAGTTGTGTGGACTGCATTGTCCCAGCCTTGTCATTGTTCCTCCCTTCTTTTCCCATCCTTCGAGAAACAAAAATAACTAGTCTGTAGAAGCAATTGATGTCCACTTGCTATTGCCAGCACTGAACAAAAATGAAAGTAAAGTATTAACATCAGTGTCTGAAGTGCTGAACTTCAGAGTATAGCTCCAGTTGATTTACCAAAGCTCACTTTTTTTTGCTTTTCAGTTGAGTCATGGGGATTAACAGTCTCCTAACCCCATCCAACTGTAAAGGAAAATATGTTGTCTTAACTTGTCAGAGCATAATATGTAAGTTATATGTTGTCCTGTCCTTCATGGAGAGATATAGGAAAGAAACAATTTTTTCAAACTGGCCTTTGCCTAGCCATCTTCTCATGGCAACCCAAACTTATTTGCATAGGTCTTGACTCTAAATTGACATTTTTTAATGTTAAATTGAGATATGCTGTTGTTGCTGCAAACACCCATGGTGCTAATGTCCCTGAGCATAGTTTCCTAACTCCAAATATACTATAAAGTTAATAAGAAAAGGTGATTGGCATAATATTTCATAGTTTATTAACAGCTTTTGGTTAATACGGGCATTTTCCATTGCTACTGAACAGTCCTAAGTACAGTACGTGGCAGCACAGAATGCTGGCAGTCCATTTTTATCTGTTGGTTGGGGATTTTTCCTTAGAAAAATTTTTTTTTATCCCAGCTGTCTGGAACAAAAATTTAGATGAGTGTAAGCACAGATGAATGTGAATCAGTGCACTCCTGAAGACAAACTGTCCAGCAATTACCAAAAGTATGAATGTGTGAAAAATTTTGTGCATTTTCCAGCTATCTGTGGATGATCTGAAATACCTGCTTTTAGCAGGTGCCCAAGGTGCTTTTATTTTCAGTCAGCTACTTACTGCCTAACTATTATATGCTGTGGAAAGCATTTAGTCCCTTCTGTATTACTGAATAAATTGGAAAGGAGAAATGCAGAGAACAGGAAAATGTTTATGCTGTCTGTGAAGGGGCAGATAGGCAGTCTGCTAGGAAGCTGAAATTCTGGGGGTATATTTTGGCACAGAGATTTTACACACTTTTCTTGGCGATGTTGTTTCCTTATCAGACCGGACATGCATTGTATTTTGCATGTGTCAAAAAGTGCTTGCCAGCAGGACTCATTCTGATAGCAACAACAGGAAGTCTGAAATACACCAAAGGAATGAAGGCTTGGGAAGCCAGACACTGGGGAGACCGGCAGTAATAGCTATTCTGGATAAGGAGGTTAAGCCACAAAGAGTTCAATCCTATCAATGCTGGAAGTTGGATTGGAGGAGATGGTACATAGCTAAAAAAAAAAAAAAAAAAAAAAAAATCACAAGGAAAAATGCCAAAAAGAGAGGAGCTATCTTAAGTTCAAGACCTGCCCTGGGCAACAAAATGTCTCCTAGACATTGTCTTGGAGCATAACTTAGTCTCAAATTCATCATATGACGGAGTAAGAGATGCAGGAAATGAGTCCGCTGGCCCGGCAGTTCCTGCATGCTCTTTGTCTGCCCAACATTAAATCCTGTGCCGCTGCCAAATCTCCTGTAACTCTCCCTTTTTCCAGCACCACGTCCTGCAGCTCAGACTCTCCCAGGGTCCTCTAAGAATTAGCCCAGGTCCCCCGGATCTCACACTGACAAACAGAAACAGAACTGGGCAATGAGGAATCTGGACACTTTTTTTTCATTGATTCCTTTTGTGAGTGGATGAAAACATAGGTTTATTATAGATGCTGGGATACTATCATAGCCATTGTGTTGGCTGCTGAGAAAGTTATACTACTTCTATTTAAGTACAATAGGCTCTTTATAATCAGATATTTTATAATATTCTAAGATGTTCTTTTTTGGCACTAGTGGTCTGAAAACAAAGTGGACACTGTTAAAAACTATAGCTTAGACAGACCACTGCACAGAGTATGGCCTCATGGGACTGATGAGAAACATGATACGTTTTTCCACTGCTTCTGCAGAGGAAACCAAATGGAAAAGAGAAGCCACAGACACTCAACTTGGCCAAAGCTTAGGGTCCAACAACATTGTGCCCAGGAAAAATGATAAGTACAGTTGGAGCAGAAAGTACATCTCACTTTTTGGTGCTGAGGTCCACTGCAGTCTCATACTGCTGCCTATTTTTTAACCAGGCCCAAGAAGAATGAGCTCATTGCAGTTTACCACAACAAAGATGATATATGTGGCTGGATAGATAGTGGCTGGATTTATTCAGCCTTTTGGAAAATTAAGGCATGGTTCAAACACATACTTCTGTTTTGTTTCCTCTGAGACAGCCAACTGTATAATCATTCCATGCTTTTCGAATAATATGAGAAACTGAGACTGACTCACTGTTTCCCATTTCATTATCTCAGGACAGGATGCAAAGCCTACAAACACATTCTGCATGAGTCTTTACATGACATTAAATTCCTTGCTCTAAGTTTGCAGGCCCATTTCTTTGATATCCCTAGAATGACTGTTTATGGTCTCTCTCTTCCAGCTCTCCTGACTCCATGTACATAAGCAAGAAATATGACTTGGGGAAGCAGTACCTTTCCCTCCATAGCCTTCGTCTCTCTCACTGTAGTTATGTTTAAGCTTCTCTCTGACCAGCAAGATCAAAATATCTATACATTAGTAACTCACCAACAGAGAAAGAATGGCCCTAAAACAGTATCCTTAGAAGGACATTAGCTGTCAATTAGGACATTGCAACTGCAAGCCAGGAGCTCACAGAATCAAGGGACAAGCACAGAGTGATGAGTCAACAAAAACAGCCAAGTTCAGCTTTTCAAGTACATAATCCAGATCCGAGTAACTCCTGAAGCTTTTAGGAATAGGGTAAATTGGTGTCCTTCCATTAAAATATATTGTCTACTGAATTAGGAAATAAGGACTGAGCACCAAAATGAGACTGTCTTTCCTGATACGCAAGACTCATGAGAGGATGAAATAAATTTGCCGCACTCTTTTGACAGTGACATGTATCTACTGAATGCCTCAAATGTACAACATCCTTTGAAATCTGGCACTCTAGCAGAGTGGCAACTGCGTTTCTACAAATGTGGTCCTGACTTGTATCAACTGCAAGGGAATAGACATTGAGCCAGTTCCTTCTAATGTATTTTCGTTCCCTGTAGAACATCAAAAGAGTTTCAGGTATAAAAGAGTAGGAAAAACATGCTTTGCAGTAACAGATATCCGTACAGAGTCTGTTGGTATTGCAAATAAACAATATTCAAGCCCAATAGCTAGAGTTGCAATAAATCTGGCCTTGAAAATATCTTTTTTAAAAAGAGTACTGAATACAGACTAAATGCATTAGTGCCTACATAAAGGTATCTGGGCACTTAGAGATTTAGTGGGATTTTTCACATTAGCAGCTAGCTCTGAATCAAATCCATGACATTTAAGCATTTACATGCTACAAAGAAAAGGTGGCTATCTTGATTTTTTAAATATATTTGCAAGCCTGATCTTTCATATTTTTAATATTATTTTGTGCAGAGGAATTTGGGCACTGACATTTCTATTCCCTGAGATGTTCCAATGCTTCCATATAAAACTCAGAACAAAATATCTGTTTTAAAATGTCCCTCAGCATTAATTTTCAGAGTAACTTCTATACATGACCATCAAAATATCTTGGTTTTGTACTGCTGGGTTCAAGTTCTTTGGAGTTCTACTTTATATTAAAATATTCATATATGTAATAGACTAAAACAAGTACTTTTAAAAACAATTTTTAGAGGAACAGAAAGCATAACTAAACAATGTATTTCTACACTGTTACAACTGGATTTTTCAATGTAAATTTACTCTGCTTATGGGAGTATAACCAAACATACAGGTAAGTAATAGGTGATTTCTGATAAAATATCGCTTTAGATATATTTGCTGAAATATGGATGTAGCGAAACAGTGGGAGTTTGAGATTATCTTGCTGTTTTTCTATCATTCTGGTATGAGTTAAAATAACCATCAGTGAAAGGGATAGCAAGCATCAATGGGAAAGGCCAGCAAATTTAGTCAGTGTGTTTGTTTCTTCAGTTTAGTAAATTATCAGATTGTGTATCTTTGTATCTTTTTATTTTTGCTTTTGTAAAGACTTTGACAGATTTACTCTTCACACGCACATTGGAAATTTCCAGTAGCTCATAGCAAGGCGGCATGGTTGTCCATCTTATTTCCTGTTTTATGCAGTGGTGCTTCAATTGAATAATTACATATTGAATAATATGTAAAATTTTTACATTCTCTAAGTCTGAAGGGGATTGTTTGAACCTCACAGGAGAACTGTGCATAAAAAGGCAATGGTTTGCACCAAGCAATGTGAACTAAGAAAGAATATATACATTCAGCCTGAGACCGATAAATCTGTAACTGCAAATCCACTGTAGCAGTAAATGGTTTCGCTTTAATAATGAAATACCACACTGGCAAAAATAAATATATAACTCAGGCTACCCCAACCATTCTTGGACTACAAAATAACAGTATTTTAAAACAGAGAGTCCTTTCATACTCTAGAGTGCTCTTTGGTCAAGTTTCAAGTTTTCTTCTACAACTAGGAGGGCTAAAATCTTACTTGAAAAATGTGGAAACTGAGACTGTCACACAGTCACTTGTTCTGGGGCTCAAAGTGAAACTCCAGATACTCCAGCACTGGCAGTAATACCGCAGTTGGCAGCAGTACTGATGACCAAATTTCTCTTTATAAAACAAAGTGCATGTTGGCACTGAAGCTGAGTTTCTTGGTTTGAGGAGTGAAAGAAAAATATTTATTCAATAAAGGAAAACTTATTTTCTGGTAAGGAGGAAAAGAGAAGATTTCTGTTCAGTGAACATATAGAAGAATAACGTTTTGCTACAAAGATTGCTGAAGGTTTTTAAAACCTTAGATTATTTATTTTAAATGGGAAAAAAAATGTCTCCATTGACAGGAGACATCTCTCTTCTGCAGCTCAGATACCCCAAGCCAGAAGCTACAACTCAGTTTTGGCCAGAGTTTTTCTTTCACTGAGTTATTTGAGCTGCTCCCTTTCTATTCCTATTATTCCTTACTGTGGGTGCTGCTGCTATCCGTACTAAGTTTGATCTAGCAAAAGTTTTCTGCCTTTGATGTTGACGTTAGTGAGTATCTCAGAGGGGCATAGTTCTCTCAATGCTTCAGAGAGGCAGTAAGTTGCCTTAGGACTCTCTCAGGTACAACTCAAGTTGCACGACATGGTGTAAGGCAAAGACACTTAACCTTTTCTCTTTCTTTCCCTCCCAACCCCTTGCATGAGGTTGGGGAGCCTTTTCCACGCTCGTACCTGCGATATGGGTAGCTTCTGCAGGGCTGCAAGACTTTGTGCCCTTTCTGCCTTCAGTGAGTTGCAGGTGACCACCGCAGTCATCTTCACCAGCAGCAGCACACTGAGTACTGGAATGGTGCTACTCAGGTGAACAGTACTGAACCAAATCAATACCCTTAGACATTCAGGTAGTTTCTATGGGTCTCATAGGAACCCAACCCAAGGAAGGGATCCTGTCCACAGGCCTCCTAGTTTTTGCAGAGGTTTCATTTCAGTCAATAAAATAACACTCCTTTCTGTATCCTTCTTCAGAATTAACATTTCAGATGGTGGTTTGGCAATGCACTAAATAAAAGGTTAGAGTTCCTCTTACTGCATCAGAAACAGCACTAACCTGGGATGAATTCACTCTCCATGTTCAGATTTATCTTTTTGCTTGAAGGCTTTCCGCTGTAGTAGTTACTGCTTTTCTAGCCCCTTCTAACTATAGGTCCTATGTCAGCACAAAACTTGCATAAAAACAGAGCACCGGTGCTAACTCCCTGCCATACGCTCCAGTCAACTTGACAGAAGTGTCATTGTGTGGCCCACCTCTACTCTTGAGTCGAGTTTGTATTACTGTGTGATCCTTTCCAATGATGGTGAAAACACAGTCTCACTAAGAACTTCCATGTTTGTATCTCTCCTGGATGTAAAAACCCAAGTTTGTCCAAGTGAAGTGACAGAAATTCATTGTCGACCATCAGATTTCTATTGAGCACCAGCTTCTGTAAGCTGCAATAGGATGTGTCATAGCCTTAAGATGTAGAAATTTAATTTCTTTAACTAAACAAAAGTTATTCCACACAAGAAGCTGAGCTGCTACTGCTTTCCTCATCCCATGAATAAAATAGTGCTGTTGTTAGAAGCACTGTGGCTTAGCTCCTGGGAGTTCCTGCATGTGAAGCTGTTCCAAAATTTCCCCTTATAGTGAGAAACAGTCATGAGGAAAAAAAAAATAAATTACTGCAATAAGTAGAGTTGACTCTTTAATGAGTCAGGCTGTTTGTGAGGTCAATTTTTCTGCCAGATTTTCCTGAGAGTTGACAGGGAGGGAGACGAGTGAACACACTGCACCGCATTTTCATTGTGGTTGAAGTTTTGTGATTAATTGCCATCAGCTGCCTTAAAACTTTAAGGCACAGAGCACAAGAGTGTTACAACATCCTGTTTTGATAGCCTGTAACTCTAGAGCTCTGCTCGCCTTTCTTCCACAGGAGTCAGAGTAATGGCTGTGAGAAGGAGGGATAGCAAAGTTTCCCAGATCAGCAGGTCCTGAGGAGAAGACAGCAAATCTGCACTGGCTCGTTAGACAGCTCAGGTAAGAGGCTCACTCTGGGGACTATATTCCCATTCCCTGGCACAGCGAGTACCCATACAGAAGAATAAAAAAACCTTTCCATTACTAATAGAGCAGCCGCAGTCAAGGCTAGTTGCAACTTTTTGTATTAAAAAAATTAAAAGCCTAGTTTTCATTTAAAGAAAAAAAAAAATACACACCGCAACCCGAAGTCTGTAGAGCCCAGAGCCTCTCCCTTGGGGGGCATCTTGCTGGAGTCACTTCCTCACCCTGTGCTGGTGGCCCCTTGCATCCTCTCAGTTGCAGGATGGCAGCTCTCTCAGGGAAGCACTCTCTCTGCCTTTAAAGTGAAGCAGCTGGGATTTTCACCAAGGCAACTTTACACAACACAAAGAGCCAGGTGAGGGCTCTTGTTGCTTGTTTTACTCCTCTGTTCCTGGCTGTGTTTTCCTCCACTACCTGGGCTTCATCACTGCTCAGAAATGTCCCCTTTAAAAGTATCCCCAGCTACAGCAGGAAAGTTGGTGGTGTATAGTATATTCTAAAGAAAGATTTGCCTCTGTTCAAAAACCTTCCTGACCTTGCTGCAGAAGAAGAACAAAATAACGTACTAACAAAAACACAGCTCACTGCCAAAGAAAAGGAGTTCCTGTAAGGACTGAAACAATAAATCTCCTCCGTACTGAACTCCCAGAGGGAGTATGTTGTGTTTCCTCCTGTTCTTTATCAAAGT
>NW_010104720.1:0-14092 GCF_000699245.1 Pterocles gutturalis | reverse complement strand
GGGCAGTGACTAGGCACAGTCTCTACACACCTTTTTCCATGGAGTAATTAAGGCCTGCCTGAGAGTGAGAGAGCACTCCCTGCCCAGCTCTGCAAGGGAGAGCTGACAGCAGCACCACCACCACCAAGCATGAAGCTCCTGGAGATTGCCTTCTTTTTCCTAGCTGTACTCTGTGTTTGCACTGTGGGAGGTAAGTTCTTTGGCTTTTTTGGTTAGACTTGTCACATCTGTGGGGTGTTTTGTGAGCAAAAGCTTAGCTGTCAGTAGCTGGATTTTTTTTTTTTTTTTTTTTGCAGTTCAGTGATTGAAAGACTGTATGTTGAAGGAGAAGGTGATATTAACTGGTAGTTGAGTTATATGTGTTCTGTGAAAAACTTTCCTGCCATTGTATTTTGATGACAGCTCTCTTTCTAAGTGTTGTGAAGCTCCTCAATCTGAGAGAAGTTAAAAGCAGAGGTATATTTACAAAGGTTTTCCGTTCTGTTTTTCTTCTTTGATAAAGTATCTTTTGTAGAGATGGCTTTAAGGGGGGAATTGAAAGTCTGTCAGATTTTGCAAATACTGCTCTTGCAAATCAGATCTATCCTGATGGATTTCCCTGGCACTATGCCAGCAATAACTTTGGTCAAGAGTATCTCTCAGAAATTATCTTAATTTTGCCCCCAAAGATATAGAGGTTAACAGCATTTATCAGGTGTCAAATAATGAGGAATGCAAGCCTAGGGGCAATATTAGTTACTGAGTGCAATATCTTTTAAAAATTATTTTCATATGCACAAATTTGATCAAACTTTGTATTGTTCATATGGTCACTGAACAGCTGTTTTCATTTTTCTTCAGCTTGAAAGATCATGCTTCTAAAGTAAAATTAACTAGTAAAACCTGAAAGGGTGAGAGAAACTGTAACAGGGCCAGAGTCTATCATCACCTTTGTCAAAAGATACATTTGAAGCCAAATCTGCTTTTTATCTGTACTTTCATTCACTGGCCCTCTGGTGTGAATAGTTATAACCAAAGCTTACACAAATGCCTGCAGATTGCCTGTAAGGAATTTCATGAAACAGAAGTTAAAGAATTGACAATACTAGATATTAAAAAAAGTTAATCAACTTTTGATCAGATTATGAGTTAAAATCTAGAAATGTCTTTTGCAGTGTAACTTATGCTATTGCTTGGGCTCACTGCTGTTGGGAAAAAAAAATCAATAAAGAAAATTAAAAATAAGTTTGTGCCACAGGAAGAACTGCTTTTAAAGCCATGTTAAGTAAGTACAAGCCCCAAAAGTCTGTGTTGAGGTACTATTTATTCTCTGTCTGCCACTCCTAGTAAAAATAGCTTTCCTGTCATTGTTAAACCTTTAATTCCACAACTTTTGAAAAGCAAAGTGGAGTTGGATCAAAAGGAGCATATTTAACACAACAGTCCATAAAGCTTATCAGAAAGCAACATGCAAAGGTGGGAGGAATTCTGTCAATTTTATACAATCCTGTCTTTAAAAAGGATTTTCCCTCCTCTGTGTGATATGAATGGGGCAGAACTGATACCAGTGAATAAGCAAATTTTATATAGGATGCATTTGCTCTGAACAATTTTGGTTCTGAAAAAGTATTTCTTTTTAAATGCTTTATTGCAAGGTAGACATAGTAGTGAAATTCTGTTGGTAAATTCAGATTTGAAAATGAAGAATATGTGTGGAGAAATTTGGAGGATGTCTCTACCTGTCTTGTGAAAGTAAAAGTACATAATCTGGTCAAGCTTCCCTGAGGCTACCCCCCACGCATTGACCTGTTGAGACAGAAGCAGTTTTATTGTCTCTTATATGAGGCTGGACCAAAATCTTCAGATTTCCACTGTCTGTGATCTCTAAAATGTCCTGGATATCTGGGCTGTTTTGGCAGGATCTTATAATCTGAAGAGAGGAACGTGTGGTAAGAAGGCTGACAGCAGTCTCCCTCATGCTCAGTCTCCCTTTTTTTTGAGCATTAGAGACAACAGCAAGATATTTCTCCAGTTGCTTAGAAACACTTCTAGTATTTTTAAAATATGCTCAGTAAAATTTAGATAAGGTCAACTTACATCCTGGCATTTTAATGCTCCCTCCCCCAGGTTTTGGGGTAGTTTGTCTTCAAAGCTTACCAAGACAAGTAATGTGTGGGCTTGCAGCCTCTTCACATAATACACGCAAGCTGCCTGTCTTTGCATATTTTATAAATCGTGCAGAAGTGGCCAAGGATGTTTCCATTGTGGTTAGTAAAGAACGTACCAAGTCTCCTGTGGGGCTTCCAAATTTCATGCCTTGTCTTCAGCTTGTATGCTGGCGGTATTTTCTTGGTAATTTTTTAATTCATCTTGGGATCTTGCATCCTCAGAATTCCCTAATGTTTTGGTGGGATCTACCTTCTGACAGAAAATCACTAGAGGCTCGGTTATGCGGAGGCCGATAGCCTCCTTACAACTTGTCCCTCTTCTCGACGCTTTTCTCAACCCTTTGAGAGCTAAATGGCATGCTTAAAGCAGGAGTTCCTTCATGCTTATCTCAAGGTGTTCAGCCCTCCTGGCATATTGCCCTTTATTTTTACCTGCTCCAAAACGTATCTCAAACAGAAATGCTTACTGGGTTGGTTCGGAGCGTTTCCAGCTTTAAACACCAGACAGCACTGGAATGGGTCAAAGAATTTATTGCCAAAGGATAGTAATCAAATATAAATGCTCTTGACTCTGAATTAAGGTGTAATTACTTTTAAAATGCATAAAGGTAAAGCTTGTTCTTCTGAAATATGAGGGGAGAGGAATTGTCATCTGCTTATAATGACAGTGCTTAGAAGTTACATCTTCCTGCACCTTGGCCTTGTCAAACAGCATGGCTATAGCAGATGTCCTCCACAAAGTGCCTTGCAGAGCTGTGTCCTGGCTTGTCCCTCTTTGCAATGTGCTTGTAGCACACCACAGCTTCCTTCTCACTCAGGCATCCAGGTTTCTTTCTTGATAGCAGAAAAGAGTGGGTTGTGCTCCTCCTAGCATCAGTCTGGATGCGTTCAGGCTACGCACTCAAACATAAGAGCTGGAACATACTGTTTCGCCTTGTAGACGTACAGTGGGTGGATTTATTAACGTCTGATTAGTGACCCCTGTTGACAGCTAGCCGAACCTTTCTCTAAGAGTACTCTTGTCAAAAATTGATGGCACTACAAAAAAACCAAGGGTGCTTTTCATTTTGGAAAGGTAGGAGCAAGTCTTGGCATTGAGAGCCTGGTCCAAAGGCCACTGAAGCAACTTGGAGCTGTTCCATTACACTGTTGATCGACCCAACCCCCTTCCCTGTTAAGAGGATGCTGTGGAGCCTGGGACATCATCCCAACCCTACAGCACAGCAGATTAGTCCCAGTTCACAGGCTGATAGCTTGAGAAAGATTCCATTAAACCAGGGCTCCTGTAGCGATTATGTACGTTTGCAGCCGCCTGAACTCCGCTCTTGTTGATGTTAACTAGAGGAGATGGACAGGCTTTTCCTTTTCCATCTTCTGCGCTCGCAGCTCACAAGCCTCCAAGTCTTTTAAAAAATTCTTTTTTAAAATTAAATGCTAACTAAACTATTTGGAGCAGTTAAAGCTTTTGAGCCTGATCTCCCCTCGTTCTGGGTGGTTATTCATGGCTGTGCTCTGGGAGAGACCAGCAATACACAGACCGTTATAGTCAGATCACTGTCTCATCTCTGAAAATTTGAGAAAGGTGTGAATAGGCTTTAGATAAACAGCTGCTTTTTCACACCTTTAGCTTGCTTGAGCCTAAACTTGGAATGCCTTGAGAGCTTGCTTGTGCTTGTTGTGGGGGGGGGAAAAAAAATTTAAAAAAATGGAGTGTTTGGGTGTTTCCGCCATTCCTAGTTGTTTGCAACACTAGCTTTCTGAAAAATCAAATTGTAGTGCTGGAGCTCACTGTAGCCTTTAATTGATTTTTTTGTTCCTGTGCAGATTTTTACATTCTTTTTCTTTTCTTTTTTTTTTTTTTTTTTCTTTCCTGCTGCCCCATTCTGTTCATTCATTAGAGCTTTCTCATGTTGGGCTAGTTTTGCCCAATAGATTTTAAAGGTGTATTTATCACTGGCCAGAAGAAAATGGATTGTTCTAGCCCCAAACCTGAATGCAAGTTTACTGCATTTACTGAGGAGAGAAACAGATGGCTTGATACCTGCTTGATAAGGAGATTATGATTTGCAGCCAAAATAAATAGAAACTGAATTTGAAGGGCAAGTTGCCTGCAGCATTTGGGTCCAAACCTGAGAATATAACATGCCAAACAAATGGTCATCTCTTCTGAAAGTTTACCAGAATGTTTTCTCTTTTATTTAGCTGTCTATTTTATCTGGATTAAAACCTAGAGTTCTTATTAGTCTTTACTCTTTTATAAATCAGGAAAAAAGATCTGCTGAGGCTTATCATAGAATCACAGAATTGCCTGGGTTGAAAAGGACCTTAAAGATCATCTAGTTTCAACCCCCCTGCTGTGGGCAGGGTTGCCAACCACTAGAGCAGGCTGCCCAGGGCCCATCCAGCCTGGTCTTGAACCCCTCCAGGGATGGGGCATCCACAATGTTTTGGTTTGACTTTGTGGGAATTTTCTAAATAGGAAAGGACCTTAAATTTGGTCTCCGATTGTTTATACATCAGAGTCCTCTGTGAAAAACCTGCAAAAATACAGATTAAAAATAATCTTTAAGAAACTCTTAACCTGGGGAAATGAGTATTTTTAACTGGTACCATTTGGTAGCCAGGCTAACTTCATAGTCTGAAGATGAGTAAGGCCCCACAGCAAAATCACATGGGGAAGGTATCCTTATTATTTGTGTTCCTGGGGGGTGTGTGTGTCTGTTTGTTTGTATTTTTTGCTGAGACAACCCAAGGAAGATGCTCCAATGGTTTTATTTTGCAATTCTGTAAACAGAGATACAATGTTGGATTTGTGTGTGTAGCAGCTGTTAGTTACAAATACAAGTCCAGAATTAAAGACCTGGCTCCCCTAGAAGACAAACATTTACTTTTGGTTTGAGCTAGCACTCTAAAAATAGGTGGCCCAGACTTACACAGAAGAGTCAAAACCTTGAGCTGCACTATGCCCTGCTGTGCAAACCACCATCATTGTCCCCACACCTGAGCTATCGGGGGGCAATCCTTGTCATTCATCATGTGAAAGCGGATCCTTGGATGCCCTAACCGTGGCATGCTGCATCAAACAGACCTATCTGTGATAGGAAAAGTGGTTTGACACAATTTAATATGATGCTATTTCCTCACCATGCGAGAAAGGTGTGCTCGGATGATCACTCGCTGATATAATGGCTCTGAAGGAACACGAGTCAGCAGGTGGGATCTGCTGGGGTACTGTTCCCTTGCAGGAGAGGTAGGAAGCCCTCTGATGCCACCCACACATACACTAGAGGCTTGTCTGGAGAGTTTCAAATTAATTCAATTTTTTTTTTTTTTTTTTCTTGGCAGCCAGGCTAGACAGTGGCCCCTTTCAGATGAATTCTCCAAAGGTTACACTGAAAACTAGTAAACAGGGCAAGGATTTTCTAACTACTTTTATTTGGAAAGTGGCTGCTTGCCTGACTTTGGTACAGGTAGAAGTCCTAGCCAATTTATCAATAGAGTATTTTTACCATTTTAACCTCTTTTTTTTGCAATGGCACTAACATGCTCCTGGGTGTTAACTGCATGTTGTAGATAGCAATGCACCTCAGGTTGCTGAAACCACAGAGCAAGTGGCACCTAGTTTTGCACCATATTTATCTGCTGGAACCTTTCTGCCGTGTCTTATCACTCTAATGAAATTACACGTTTTGCCAGGATGGGAGCACTGCACCAGCCTTGCTGTCTGAAGATTTTTACAAGATATGTAATGATTTTAAAAAGCATATTCAGTTTGTCTTAATGCCATGATTTCTCAGTATGGTACTTGGTTTAAGGAGTGTCCGTGTAATCAAAACTTTAGGATTAAATCAATTAAATCCCTGATTATATTAATTAGATGTTTATGCTTCCTGCAGATTTCTTTTTCATAATCTCTAGCAGGAGATTAATATCATATTTGGGATTGATAGGTTTGGCTATTGAGGCAACAACTGATCAGAATGGCAAAAACTTTGGATTTTAGTTAGTCTGAGGAAAACAGTGCCAGGAGATTTACTAATCTTCCTGGCCAAGGATTTGCATTATTTTTCTCAGTAAAATACCTTACTTGTTTGTTGAGGTGTGTCTTAATTGCATGATAACTACTTGAAGTGATCAGAGCTCAATATATTCCTTAATTTTTCACTTTTTTCCCACTTCTTCACACACTCAACATTCAGTCTAGGCTTTTATTTGAAATAGAGTGTTGATAACCTTCTAAATGTTAGTGCATGTGGTGCTATCTATCCCAGTGTGAGGACAGTCTGAATTCATCTTTCTTTGACAGATGAACTACCCCTCCTTGTCTCAGCATGGGCTATATGTCACAGCATTAGAGATGATGTAAATGTCAGTATTTGCAAACTCATTCAAAGGCTGTGGAAGCAAAAAATATCACCGAATACCATTAGGTGAAATGGTGACAAAGTTGAGGATTGCTCTGGCAAGAAATGAGAAATTCAAGTGTTTTCACCACAAATTCCCTGTGTCACTTCCAGTAGAGAGGGGCAATGACTTTGGACATGATACATGGTTAATGCTTCTGCTGCCATTCAAAGTCTCCAAAAGCCAAAATCTGTTCTTTTTTTCCCCGGGAATTACAGACTCTCTGAAGCTCGAACCAAGTTGTCCAAACCTCATCTCCCATTGACTCCTACAGATGGTCAAAAAGGCAGAAGTCTGACCTGTTCAAAGAAATGTTCGGAGCCAATGTGCAATTCAATTGTAGTTACACATTTCTGCACAGCACTGTTAAAATCTCTTTCTGAAAACTACTAAATTCTTTGAATTATTAAGCTTTCTGGACATCCTATGGAATGTAACTCTGCTTTGCCACTAAACACATAGGTCTTAGAAATTATAGCCAGCCCCAAAGCTGGCTGCCCAGAAAGGCTATTACAGTAGAGCAGCTTTCAGGAAGGTTATTTTTCTTAAAAGAGTAGTGTATTAATATATTTGCTGTGGTTCAGAAGGCAGCAAATGTATTTACCAAACTGTTAGGCTTCACTAGCAACAACTTGCTAGAATAGTTTTCAACGTGCAACAAGAGGAAGAACTTATTAGAGATCTATGCCAAATAACCCAGTCCCCGAGATGCCCCAATGACAGCAAGCGAAGAACACAGCACACGTTTCAGAGGCAAAAACCTCCTGGTGCAGGACTGTTTTTTGGTTCTCTGCACATTTTAACCTGTCTAATTCAAATGGCTTCAGAGGAATCCGTTATTTCCCTTTGTGTGCCATTCCCTGTGCTAATGGAGCCATGTGGCTAGTGCATCATATTGCTGTTGAATTTAGGTGAACTAGCACACAATTTATCTTACTGGCTTAGTGACTTTCTTGTAGTGCACTGTCTGCTTCCTCCCTAATTGCTTTCACCTTGCATTTACAAGAACTGGCAGAAAGTACTGTTTTCAGGTGCAAAATGGAAAATAGGGATTGGTCATTTATGGAAGAAATGGCCAAGGTAGAACAAGAGCTGAAGGGTTTGAGTAGGAATGGAACAACTCGTTCACAAATAGCTGTAATAGTCATGGGAAGGAAAATTATGCTAATTGCCAATAAAAGTATGATTGATGTCTATAGCTGTTCACCAGCAGGAGGTGATCAGCTCCCACCTCACCATAACTTCCCAGCGCACTGACTGGGACCTCGGTTTTTGACAAGCCTGAGCATCTTGAACATGGTCCACTTCCTGCTCCACCAGGAAGCTGGTTATCGGTGTGGGCACTGGCATGGCTATCACAGTGGTTGCCACTGTGCTTCTATAGAGTAGATCCTCTGTGCTGACCCTCTGCTTCAGGTGCTCTCCTAGGAACAACTTTGGCTTTTTAATAGGGATACTTTGGAACATAAAGCGTATGAGAAAAGCATTTCAGTTTCACATCTGAGCTTAGTTGTATCAGACTGGCAGAAATTCAAAATAACATGAGTATTCAATCCTCTTGGCAAGATACTCACAGACTCCTCATCAGCTGTATGTGCCAGTTACAGAAATCGGATATTTTGAGAGTATATCCTTCATCCTTGCATATACCATAACTCCAATGAGTCTGTACTCCACTTCGGGCTTGCAAAGCCCATTTTGGAGTTCCCTTTGGGATATTCTGTACCATTTAACCTTTGTTCTAGGCGATGTGGAAAAGATGAAGAGGGACTCAATTGAGCATGGAATGACATTAATTATAGAAGCAATTTACAGAGTTTCTGCAGAAGTTTTCTGTCGGGAACAGGTTTTTGATATTTCAGAAGCTTTCAGAGCTTTGTCAGGAACAGTGGCATGGGTGTGTGTGGCTGAAATGGGTGTCTGGGCTGATCCTGGATGTGCTAAAAATAAATACATCATAGCAGACACTGTAGTGACCCTTTCCTGAATTATACAATTAGTCATGTTGCTGGAGATGCATTTGGATCATAAACATAGAGCAGAAGAACTATGATTTTACTAACTGCTCAGCACGTTGCAAAGGAGAGCTACCGATTGACCTGGGCTCAGCTTCCCCTCTGTCTGTTTTGTATCTGCCCTACCCAAACACACGCTTTCCTGGGAAACAAAAATAGGTTTGCAAATAGCATGGTAAGGAAAAAGCATTGCAACCATTACCGGGAGAAGGACGTATTTTTCTCTCCGCTTTCTGGGCGGGGGTGCTCCTGTTCTTTCCTGTTGCAGGGGAAGGGGCTCTCCTTTATTTCTTTTTTTTTGTTCTACTCAGCAATACACAATATGTAAAAAGCTCTATCTATATAAAATTGCACCCTTAAAAACATTTTCAAATTGATTGAGCATGACTAACACGAGGGGGGTGGCGGCTTGTTTTTCATTCTATAAAATAATCCTTAGTAACTCCTACCTTTTATCTTACACATGGACAAACAAATATATCACCATCAAAGTGTGACAATCTGGTGGTTTAAATAGCTTTAAAGGTTTTAATTAAAACCTGTTAAATAGGTTTAACAGGTTTAAATAAAGAGAAGTGCAGAGCTTGGAGCCTTTGTCCAAGGCAGGCTGGAGTGCTGATGAGCATGCTGAGCACAGGTATTATTTTATGGAGTGCAAGCAATGTTCTCATCCCTCTCTAGTACACAGTAATAAAGATATCCACCAAACTTCATGTAGGAGCAGAAAGTGCACTGAGAAAGTTTTTGATTTAAAGCCCTTAATAGGAAGTTTGCATTTCTTCTGAGTCAATAAAAGAAACCATTAAACTGGCTGGTAAGTGCCCATACTTCTATGTCCACACATGCAGAGAGGCAAACCCACACTGTGCTTGGGTTGTGTCAGATACTCAGTAAAACACGGGGGCACTCGTCCAACCCTTTTCATCACTGTTTTTGTTGAGGGGGAGCCCTAAACCTACAGCCACGTTAGCTGAAGTCAGTCCTTGGCAGCTGCTTTTTCAGTATTTCTCTGTGTGGTAGTGGCTCCTGGTGCAGGAGTTGTTTGCTGGGTGCTTGAGCAGGCTTTGTGGGATCAGCGCTGTCTGCTCGGGGAATTAGTAGCTCCCAGCAGCTCTCTTAAAGCCTGGTGTTGGGTCATGCTAGCCACATGCCTGGGTGAGCAGAAGCA
Source organism: Pterocles gutturalis (assembly GCF_000699245.1). NCBI lineage: Eukaryota > Metazoa > Chordata > Aves > Pterocliformes > Pteroclidae > Pterocles > Pterocles gutturalis. The sequence continues at coordinate 4,358 of NW_010104720.1, read as the reverse complement.
GCAAGAAGCAGCTGCTGGCACCAAAGCTGCATTTCCTGCCTTTTCTCGCTTCCCTGCTGGAGAAATTGCAGCAGGTCCCCCCCTTTCCTTCCTCTCCTCAGCTCTTGCTGCCAGCTGCCTCCAGCACACCCAGTTTGCATTTCCTCTGCAGAGTCCAAGTCCCACATTGCCCTAATTGCTGCTGTCTGTTCCCAGGCCACCCAGGAGCAGTGCTGTCCCTGTGTCCCTTTCCAGCTACAGGGCTTTGCATTTATGCTCTCCCTTCCCTAATGTCTTCCTCTCTCTCCTGTTTTCAGGCACTTTTGCTTTCTGCAGGGAAGGTGCTATGCCCTCCTGGCCCAGGAGCTTTTTCTTACTGCCTTGGTGTCTTCCCCCATGCTCCTGCCCATGTTTTTTCCCCAATCTTTTATAGCCATCTCAGTCTTGTGATAACAGTCTGCAAACTAGGACCAGGAGCTACAGCAGAGAAACAGAAAGCTGAACTTAAACGTAAGATCTCAACACATAGGATTTGTATAGTATGTTTTCGGTTTGCTGCTGCAGTGAGGCGTGACTGAAAGGAAGGCAACAGCTTGGCAAACGGGAGGTGGTTTCCCACCTCTCTAGGCAGCAGGAGTCACAGGCTTCTAGCTGGTTAGCATCAGGCAGCAAAAAGAACATAGCCCCTCTCCCCGCCTTAGGGTTTTTAGCATTGCCTGTAGTATACAACTACACCTCACAGGGGTTCACCTTAAATGTGACCGGTGTAACTTTGTTCAGGGTCCACATAGTCCTTCCAGTTGCTGTGGCAAGCTATTCCCAACAGAGGAAATCCTGGGGAGGAAAATGGCTTATTTTGCAGGAGGTTGTGTTAAGAACATTTGCAGAAGTGCAAAAGCATTGTGAGACCAGGCTGGAAAAACACTTTGCAGTTCTGACTCGTGATGATATTGCAGTGGTGGCAATCCAGCATGTGACTGTGACTGGGGATGCAGCTTTCCTTTCATCAAGTGCTGTCACAGCGTGAATAGTTGTGTGCCGCTGCTATTACCAACACATCTGAACGTATGTGTGAGGCATGCCATTCCTTCTGTATTATTTCAGCATTCTGAAAAATACGAAGATGTGAAGGTTGTGTGTTTTCCTTCTAGTTTGCTTCAAATTAATGAAGTCTGCAAGTGGCTTTGTTGAATTTAACATCCTTCACTACACAGTTATCAGCTCCAGCCGTTCACTGGATTATATCAGAACCTTGATTCCCACTTAAAATCTAGCTGATACGACTATAGAGGAAAGATTTAAAGCTTGAGTCCTTAAGGATTAAGTGTACTAGAAAGAGTATTACTTTTATCAAATCAATTATTTTAGAACACAATATCTGCATGTTTTTAATATTTTACTATGGGTGGTTAATTCCTGGCTGTTCAATTAATACATTTGGTATTTGTGATCTTGGAGGTTTTGAATAGAAAGAAAGGAATTGATGGTTTCTAACAATACTGTTAAAATTGCACTTAAACACCTTCTAGCAGTACATCCCAAATGGAAGGTTATGTGATCTGGAAGCTTATTATGCTTCTTCTAAGATCTTTTTTCAGTGCTTGCTGTTTTTTTAAATAATTTGCATAGTATGGGTTAGTCATTTTTAGCCAACCAGTGACTAACCGATGACCACAATTCCACACTAGTTGATTTTTGGCAAGTTTCGTGTCACAGTTTCAATCTTCACAAAATACTCTAGATGAACTTGCAAGTACTGCAGGGATGACTGGTTTTAAGACTTATCAAAACACTGTAGATAAACTCCTCTGCTTTTAGACACTTGCCTGTCTTGAACCTGTAGATTTCCTGCCAATGCATTTCTCTTGATATTAGGTAGCTCTTATTTGTGCAATTAGAATGTGAGGGAAAAAAGGCTGTATCTAGTGGAAATAAAATAAGCTGCAGAAATGCAGAGGGAGGACTGAAATAACAACAGTTATCTAAAATTAATCCCATTCCTTACTCTGCCCTACATTACAGCTTTCTGCAGTTTTTTCAGAGGGTTGATTCTGCACTGAACACATGCTCCAGACAAAGCAAAATATTGAGAAAGCTGAGTTCATCTGCAAATGCAAATGTTGCAGCTTGTCTCCATATTATTATTCTGGAAGATCCAAATGAAAAAAAAACCTGCAGATCTCTCAAGTTGACTTAACTGCATTAATGCTAGTGTGGTGCTGTTGTGTGTTACAGTCTGTAGTTCTCTAGAAAATAAGAACATACTATTATTCCTCTTTTATGGGACACAGGGATTGTTTACATGGCAAAATGCATAGAAATACCCAAGCTGATCTGAATGAGGCAGATGAAGTTCCAGAAGCTCCATCTAAACTAATTAAACTGTATTGTTCTGCATAGACATACCAGGGGGGGTGGAGTAATCTCTACTCTGCAGTCGTAGCCATTTATCTTATTTGTGACGATATATCCAGAAGAGCTGTAAACCGTCAAGCTCACACACTATTTTTGGGAGCACAATACTGTGGCGTGGATGCCACAGACTTGCAAGAAGTCGAGTAGATCCTTGGAGAAGTGGCTAGCACTGTATCAAACCAGCCGTAAGCATCAGTGACAGATACTTTAAAGCATCTTTACATGTGTCTTGGCAGAATATTACCCTGAAGCTGTGCAGGAAACTGTGCCTGGGTTTCCCAAGCACAGCTTATAGTGCTCTGCCTTCTCCCCCCTGGCTGGAAGTGCAGCCTGGGCCTTTGCAAATTGTTACTGAGGAAGAAAGCCCAAAAGCATTTAAATGCTAAACCTCACCAGGTAGAAGGCCCATGTAGAAGGCTTATTTCTACATCAGGAATTAACCTTTAAGTTGAATCCCTACATTAATGTATTCAGGTACACTTGAGTTCTGTTTAGAAGGCTTGAGCAGGGTTTGAGCAGTGTCCAAAATTTGTTTTTGCTCTCTGCACTTGGGAGCAGTGTTTGTGCAGTGACTGGTTGATGGGAGATGAACTACTCATCTATGCAAACCAGATATTTGTTTTCATTGGAGAAGGTCAGACCCTTTACACAAAAATGTATTACAAAAGAAGAAAGAAATTTGTCTCAAGGTTTAAGGTAGAAGGACATGAACCAGGAAAGAAAGATGAGCGAGGAGTAGAAAGAGAAATAAGAAAAGTGCAAGAACTACACTGGGCCTGGGGAAAGATCAGATAAGAGAATGAAGAGATGAAGCAGCAAGAAATTAAAACGAAAGAGAAACATAATAGACACAACAGAGCTCCAAGGTAAGAGTAAACAGGTTGTGTACACTGTCAGGCAGCAGATATTTATTGGGAACTCTGAGAATATCTGTACCAGCTTTTCTCACAAGGACAGCTATAACTTTCTCCAGAAAGGACACAGTGGCAGATGAAGTGTATACTCTTCCTGTGGATACTGCTGGAGCAGCTGTTACAGGAGTCTCTATCGTGGTTGCGGGGGCTGGCAGAATTATCATTTGCTTCCTGGAAGAAAATCACTATTTATTTCTGGTGGTGTGGAAAGACAGAAAGCAAATTTGACTTCTCCATGACTTGTGTATAATTGCAAAGGCCCAGAGCCACACAAACAAACATAATGTAACACAGTATACAATAAACAAACATAATATAAAGATGCCACCTGTAGATTCTGCTTTATAGTCTTGAAGCAGGGAATTAACATGTACAGGGTTCCTCAGGACCCCTTTGGTAATTGCTCCCAGGTACAGCCTTTTGCATATTTGTCTGGTTTTGAGTGGCAATATCTTACATCCTCACCAGGAAAATGGTTAAAATACTAGCTTCTGGCTGTTACGCCATCAGCTTGACACAGGCACCAAAAAACCTGCAAAGTTTCTAGTTCGCATTTCCCATGTCCATTACCTCTAGTTTCATCCTCAGTGGACATAATAAGAAGTTTATTCCTTTGTCTTTATGGCAGCCCATAATCTACTTGAGTGCTGTCATCATGCCTTCCATTAATTTTTCCCTCTCTGGGCTAAACAAATGCAATCTTTGCCATCCTTCCTGAGAGGTCATTTTTTTCTAGACTCCTGATTATTTTTATGGTTCTCCAGGCATCCGCACCCTTCTCAACACCCTTCCAAAGCTGGACCAAGTACTTCAGCTGTGGCCTCACCACTGCTCATCTGAATGGAGGGATTTTAATATGAACACATGCGCCTATCTACCTAGCGCAAGGTCAAGTGAAAAAATAGCAAACAGATCTTTTCTGCAGTGATAGTGACTTTTCCATAATAATAATTTATTTTCAAAATCAGATATTGATGCCAAACAGGACATAATTTAAATTCAGTAATTTATGTAATGAACACGGAGGCCGTCTTGGCCTTAGTGACCATG
>NW_010104719.1:28658-33666 GCF_000699245.1 Pterocles gutturalis | reverse complement strand
TTTAAACCTTTTCAGGTAAAAACACCTGCAGGAAACTTTTTTAGATATTCTGACAGCTCCTTCTATTCTGTCATTCTTGTCAGCACCCAAACGCTCCTGTAAACCTCCTCACTGAGACTGAACATGCTGCACGCTTGGGGCTGTGCTGGGATTGTTGACAAGTTTGAGCCCAAACAGAATGGCTAACACGGGCTGAGCTGCTCGAGCATGACTCAGTTCCTCAACATGGAAAGCAGTCCTGACACTGCCAAAGCTTTCTTAGGTGGACGGTAACTTTCTGCTGGTCAGCAGTTCATTTTTCATGCCAAGTCTTCCATTTTTTCCAGCTTCCTCCCAAGCACATGATATGTGCACAGCAGCCTTCCCAGATTTACTGTTTTGCATCAGAACGAGGAACCAGCTGCTGATGCTGTGATGATGAATGCAATCTGAGCCTGCTAGGTTTTTGTTACTGTCTATGGGGCTTTTCTCTGGCTTCTACTGGGAAGCTTTTTGGGCATGGTCAGAGCTTTAGGATGGGTCAGAGACATGGTTAAAATACAGCTAATGGGATGCATGGGTACTAGGAGACTTGAAAGTGCTTTAAATGTGTTCTAAACAAAGTCCTGATGTAGGTAGGAGGGATTTTTTTTTTCTAGATGGCTGACCTCAAATAAATATTTTTAAGTGTTGGGGTTTTTTTTTTTTTTGTGATAGTTTCTGAACACATGTACTTTTAAGACAAGAGTGTCAGTTCATGCATTTGAACAGTGTGGAGATTTGAACAAAGATGGCTTTGGCGGATGCCTGGAGGTTTTTGTGGCAGACCACACAGCTTGGTCCTGATGGAGAAAATACGATTATGTTAACAAAAGTGTGCTGTGAATCAAAACCTCATTTTTTCTCCTTGGCTCTGTTGGTGTCACACCACATTGCTGCTGTGTAAGTGCTGTGTAAGTTACGCTCCCTGTGCTGGGCAATAGCTGCCTTGCTCCACTGGCAGCCCTTCTTGCAGTTCCTTTGCTCTCAAATAGGGATGAAACTACCCCAAGATTGTCCCTTCCTCAGTGTTTATCAATGGGTGGAGATTACTGCAGTAGAGAGCATTCGTTGGAGCTGTGAAAATTACTCTTGGGCTTCAGCTCCAAGGGTCTGCCAAATGGGGTTTGTTTAGGACGATGGTTTTCTGATGAAGCTGGAAAAGGACTTGAAACACTGCAAAAGGGAGCAGGGACAGCATAAGAGAAAGATGCAAAAGTTTCTGGGATTATTTTCACTTGAATGACAAATATTTTTCTTTTACAAAAACAACTGGTACATGAATGCTAACAGAAGTACATTAAATATCTAAAAAGGTCACTTTTAACCAGAGCATTGATCTATCTACTTGTTACTCTGGGTAGAGGTAGAATAACCTCCAAGTTGTTATATTTAGCTGGTGTTCTGTGTTCCTGTCTACAGCCTTGAGCAATATCCAGAGCTGTGCGACTGCTTAGTCTCCGTTTTGGTACCTGCTTATTCACATCAGAGGGAAAGCTTTAAGAGGTTGTAGTGAGGTGGGTGCTGGCCTCTTCTGTAAAGTAACAAGTGATGGGACAAGAGGAAACGGCCTCAAGTTGCACCAGGGGAGGTTTAGGCTGGATATTAGAAAAAATGTCTTCACTGCAAGAGTGATGAGGCATTGGAACAGGCTGCCCAGGGCAGTGGTGGAGTCACCATCCCTGGAGGGGTTCAAGAAACGTGTAGATGTGGTGCTTGGGGACACGGGTTAGTGGGTTGGGTGGGGCTGGGTTGATGGTTGGACTTGGTGATCCTTGAGGTCTTTGCCAACCTGAATGATCCTATGAAAGCTATTCTGTGAAAAGACCAGCTCTTCAATTCTTCTCAAATGTCTACATGTGCTCCAGCATCTCACACGCCCTCTTGCATGTCTTGAGACGTTTCAAGTAGCATGTGCCTTTCCGTTGATTTTAGTGGGATATGGGTTATGCTACTTAAAGTGTCTCAATCTTAAACTGAAAAAACTGTTAACCTGTATGAATCCTGTGTTTCTCCTTCAGATGGATACGTATTGGTGGACCTCTTCTTCACGGGTGGGGTGGAAATTTTTATTTCTGATATTGACACTGTAAAAAACCAATAAATTTCTTACAAGGAATGGTGGCCACTCATACTTTCCACCTGGGATTCTATTGTTCATAAAGGTTTAGAAATAACACAACAGTCCTCTGCAATTGCAATGGACTTCAGTGCGGAAGGGTTTACAGGATGTAGGTGTTACAGACTCCCACCTAGTTTTAATTTTGAGCTTAGGAATGTGTTGTGGTCTTGTGTGGTGGGTTTTTTTGGCAACAGGGGAGGGGACTAGAGATGGCCCTTGTGAGATGCTGCTGGAAGTTTGTCCATGCAGCCCATGGAACTTGAGCAGGGCTCAGCTCTAGTTCATGGAGATTTAACGGTGGAGCAGATCCCACCCTGTAGCCCGTGGAGGACCCCAGGCTGGAGGAGGTGGCTGCGCCCAAAGGAGGCTGTGAGTCCATGGAGAGCCCCATGCTGGAGCAGTTAGTGGAGAACTGCGGCCCGTGGGAAGGACTCTCCCGTGAGTGGGACCCCACACTGGGGCAGAGAAGCTGTGAGGAGCCCTCACCTGAGGAGGAAGGAGCAGCAGAGACAACATGGGCTGAGTGCAGCCCCCATTCCCTGCCTCCTGTGCTGCCTGGGGGAGAAGGTAGAGAAATGGGGAACGAAGTCTTTGGGCCTAGGAAGAAGGGAGGGGTGGCAGAGAGGTGCCTTTTTAAGATACGGTTCTCTTTCTCGTTATCTTGCTCTGCTTTTGATGGTCAACAAATTAAATTGGTTTTGGCTTTTCCCCAAGTCAAATCTGGTTTTTGCCCGTGACCGTAAGTGGTGAACCCTCCCTGTCCTTGTCTCAGCCCATCAGGTCTTTACCTTTTGTTCTTGGGATTCTCCTGCCCAACCCACCGGAGCGGAGGAGAGAGTGGGAGGCTGCATGGTATTTATTGCCAGGTGGCTTTAAACCACAACAGCATGCAAGCACTAGTTTTGCTTTTTGGCACCTAAGTCTAGACATAGTGAAGACAATATATAAAATAATACTAGACATGATTGCTCATTGTGATCAATGTGATGGGATATCATTTTACCACTTAAAATATATTTCTCCCATGTTGTGCAGTTTCTTAAAGATGTATTTGAATGCAGGAGCTTTTGAACTATGACAAGTCGGTCCTCAGGCATATTTGGTGCAGAGGAAAAAGTACTGCTGGAAAGTAATGTGAGCATGAGAAATATGCAAGAGACCTTCTCTTGATCTTGATTATCTTTAAGGTCCTTTCTAACTCTAACCATTCTGTAATTCTGTGAGTCTGTGATGTTCTTAACTAAGCATTTCCCAAGGTAGCAGTGGAGAGAACAAAACCAAGAAGGAATAATGTGCCGACTTTGTTCTGTATGGGGCACCTGTGCTTAGAACAGGCTTCATCAGCTTTTCTGTTTATTAGCAGATTCTTGTAGAATCATAGAATCATAGACTCATAGAATCATTCAGGTTGGAAAAGACCTCAAGGATCATCAAGTCCAACTGTCAACCCAACACACTAACCCATGTCCCATAGCACCACATCTACATGTTTCTCTTTAAGTCTGTGTGTTTTGCTTCCTTTTTTTGTGGGGGTTCTTTGCAAATTCAAAGGTCTTGTCAAGGGGACAAATAATAATTGTTTCTTAGTCTCTCAAAGTGCCTCAGACTCTTGTGAGATGTATCAAAATGATTGTAGCTCATTCCGAAGCAGTTGGTTGTCACATGAAGTGGTCCACCACCCTGTGCAGCAATGAAACTGTCAGCCTGGCTTGAGCCAGGGGTTGCATCCTGTTACATAAATCCATGATGGGGAAACACTCTTGATCAGGGAGTATAGTGATAGGACAAGGGGTAATGGTTATAAGCTGAAAGAGGGGAGATTGAGATGAGATATTAGGAGGCAATGTTTTCCTGTGTGGGTGGTAAGGCAGTGGCCCAGGTTGCCCAGAGAAGCTGTGGATGCCCCATCCCTGGAGGGGTTCAAGGCCAGGCTGGATGAGGCTTTGGGCAACCTGGGCTGGTGGGAGGTGTCCCTGCCCATGGCAGGGGGTGGCACTGGATGGGCTCTAAGGTCCCTTCCAACCCAAACCATCCTGTGGTTCTATGTTCAAGGTTAATCCTGTGTTTAAATGCATCGCTGTAACGCCTGCTGAAGCCGGTGATGTCTGATTAAGACCAACAAAGAATTGTCAGTACAGAAGAAAAATTGAGTGATGGTTCTTGTAGTTTTAGAAGTACTGAATTGGTTCCAGTGGTAATTGTGCAAAACGGATAAAAACTCTATAATGAGTTATATTAAAAAAAGAAAAATCTGTGGCAGTGTTCATAGGTACCAATTTTCCAGGACCAGTTGGGGCACAGGAAGGGTAAGCAATATACCATCATCTTGTGAATCAGAATAACTTGACTTTAGGCGCTCTCACATGAGGAGTAAGACAGCTAGCTGGCTTCCTGCTTCGAAGGAAATTAAATCAGCATGGCGGGATGTGCTTTGTACATCTGTTGTGGAGTATGCTTTGCAAAACGCAGACATCCAGAGCAAGGATGCAGATGCTCCGCTACTTGCAGAAGTTAATGACAATTATCCCAATCTTTGATGGCCGATGAAGTCGCGAGGCTCTCATTTCCTCAATCCATCATGCCACCAAAGGCTTTGCTGAGTGATAGTTCATGACGGGCTGGTGAGAAAAATATACAAACTCATATGCTGGTGTTGCAAATCAATTCTCCAGCAAAGTGGAAATAACTCTTGTACCAATAAGCGGTGAGGCCTATGAAAAAATACCCGCTTTCTGCATTTTCAACTTGCAGATAGCAGGAGAAGCCATCAATCATGTTAGAGAGCTTCCATTCCAGCGATGCTGTTCTTAAAGACACACCAGATGAAATCGGACAAGACCAGAATATGCAAAGCCTTTCCCCACCCAC
>NW_010104719.1:23936-28627 GCF_000699245.1 Pterocles gutturalis | reverse complement strand
CCCCCCCCTTTGCTCCTTTCAAGAGGGTTGGGTGTATGAGAAGGGACCTTTCTCTTCTCTTCTCTTTTCTTTTTTTTTTAAAGCAAACTTGTAGCCTGGCAAAAGCATGTATATTTGTTAAGTTTACTGTCAAAATGACTAATTAATTGCTTCACAAATGGCTATTAATCATACATTAATGAGATCCTCTCTTGGCTTTGGTGACTACAGATTCGGTGGCAATTCTCTCTCCTTGGTACCCCGAGCAGGCTAAAAACACGCGCAACTCAATTAATCTTCCTGCGCCACGGGGTGTCTGAAACAGCCGAGGAGAAGCAAATAGCTGGGACATAGAAACTGTCCATATTTCACAGTGTAAATTCAGAAGCACTTAATCATTCCTTCAAGCCTTCTTTTGTTCTGTTGTTTTTTTTTTTTTCCTGCCTTGTTATGTGTGTTTGAAGCATATCCCAGGCCACAAGGAAAAGGCTCCGACACATCCTGACCTGAACACATTCAGATAAACGTGTGCTGCTTGTCTGCAAAAATGAGGATCAGCTCGTGCGGAGCAAATAAAAACTGAAATGCACTGGTCATGCCCTCGGCATCCCTTGAAATCCACCTGTGGTGTTAATGTAGGCAGTGAACAGAAGGAAAAGGACATCATGCGCTGGGATGCTGCTTCATTTTCTCCTTGGCAGAGATGCAAAAATCCTATGAGATGGAAAGGCACTGTTGGACAGATTGACATCTGAGAGAAATTTGCGTTTTCTTCTTTAACATAAATTAGGTTCGTTTGCACCGACAGAAAGCCTAATGTATTTTGCAGCAATTCATTTGTTGGGTTTGGAAAAAAAAGGAGTATTGTTTTGATCAAGATAGCATGAGGCACGAGCCTGAAGGGTGGTCCTCGAACAGGCAGAGGAGAACCTGGCCTGTTGCTGGCTCTATCGAAAGGCACTTCAAAAAGTTAAGGCGGGTAGGCTGTTCACTCTATCTGTAGTAGTAGTCTGAGAGAAGCCCTGGTTGTGTGCTGTGCGGTCTGGGAGCTACTTGAGAAATCCAGTCTCCATATTCAGAGGTGTTACTGGGACATATTGTTGATAATTAGTCATAAATTAAATGAGATTTTTGGAGATGCAGAAAATCTACCTGTTGAGGAATATAAGTCAACCTCTTAGTGTTGGCGTTGTAGGAAGTTCTCCTGGGTTTATTATTTCCTACAGGAAAGCTGGGGAGGGGTTTTTTACAAGAGCACATAGCAACAGGATGAGGGGTAATGGATTTAAACTGGAAGAGGGCAAACTGAGGTGAGATGTGAGGAAGAAATGTTTTCCTGTGCGGGGGGTGAGGCAGTGGCCCAGGGTGCCCAGAGAAGCTGTGGATGCCCCATCCCTGGAGGGGTTCAAGGCCAGGCTGGATGAGGCTTTGAGCAACCTGGGCTGGTGGGAGGGGTCCCTGCCCATGGCAGGGGGTGGCACTGGATGGTCTTGAAGGTCCTTTCCAACCCAAATCGTTCAATGATTCCTTGGTGGAGTTTCTCTCAGCTTCGTCTTTGGTCTCATTCTGTAGCGGTTTGTACGTTGCCATGTGTATCACTGTCACTAATCCAAGTGTTGGGATAGTGGTGATGCCATGGGTTTCCATGCAGTGGTGTTACATTAAGAGTGCTATGAGCGAATAGCAAGATAGTAAGAAGTGTGAGGACATATGTTTGCGACTTCTCATCATTGCTTTCCTCTTCCTTCTCTATTTTATCACTGCTAGTGGTCTTTTCTGTCTCCAGTGCCTTTTGTCATTAATTTACCATTAACGCCAGCAGGATAGGAAGGGATCCACTTTACTCCTTCACATCCCTTGGTGTGTGGCATTATTAGGCATAATGTCTACTCATTACTCGGGTTCAGCTAGAGTAGGAACTGATGGATAGCTGCTTCAACTGCTCCTGCTCAGAGACAGAAGGGTTTGGCCAGCTGAAGACACGCACTCTCGTGTGCCTGTGCTTCCGTGCTTTTGGGGTGTTCCAAAAACTGTCTGCAAACTTGTTTGGCCAAATGATCAAACAGATCACTCTGGAATTGTTCTTTTAGCAGCCACTGTCAGCTGATGACCAATGTGAAAGCCACAGAAGAGCTCTGTATTTCCAGTGGGTTTTACTGCTGGAACTTCATGCAAACTTCTCTGGTTAGTTCAAGAGGCAGGTTCAAAGACATCAGGAATTGGACTAATATCAGGTACAGCTCTCAGATGAAACTCACTGTCCCATTGGTGCAATCTTAATTTATGTTTTTCTTGTCCTTTCTAAACGGTTACCTTTTAGTTTTCCCCACACCAGCATTCTGTAGATGTTCATTTTCTGAGAAAAATGTTTTTGTTCTCTAAAGGGTACTGCACTATGTTTTCCTTTGGCAACAGGCTGATGAAAACAATAAATTATTCAACCCAAGAATATCTAAAATGCTGACTCACCACTGGTTCCTATTTTTTAAGCCTTGTTTTCATTAACTTCTACATTACTAGTCCAGATGTGCAGTTGGAGTGAAGTGTCCTGTGAAATTGCCCTGCTCCCCTCAAACTGGGAAGCCCTCAGGCTGTAGTAACTGTTGTGAGGTGGTGGTCTTCATCCTGGGAAATAAAATATACTCTCGATTTGACAAGAAAAGATTAATCGGTACCCACTGGTTACCACTCCTCCCTCCAAAACAAAAAAGCGATGCTCCTACAGCCGTGCCAAGGGTCAGCGTTATTATTAAAGCAAGCATCAAAATGACCTTCTCCCACCTGTTGAGCTTTCTCTGCTTCACCATGAAAGCCAAGAAAGAAGTTCAGAGGACACACACCCCAAGTACACTCTCGAGTAATTTTAGCTTTCTCAATCATAAGGTCAAAGCCTCCGGGCGCTGTTCACTCACTCCTTTGAGAAAACCCATTTGTTTGAAGGCGGTATCTGGAGGAGAAAAGGCAAATGCCGGTTTGAAATGTGAGTGCTGGGTTTGTAACACTCTGCTGTGTGCGCAGTGAGGAAACGAGTGGGGTGTGACCAGCATACTTAAGATGCTCTGGCTGCACGAGCCTCGGTTAAGCCATCTTGGTGCATCTAACCCAGGGCAGCTCCTGAGCCTGGGCGGCTGCTTAGTGATGGGGACATTGGCCAGCGAGGTGGGACCTTGGTGGCAGACAGGGGCCCTCTAAAGTCTTCATCTGTATTTTAACTTGTGGGTGGTAAAAGTCAGTATTTTCCTTATTTGAGGCCCAAGTCAACTGGTAGCAGTCATGGTTACTTCAAACCTAGCTTCTTGGTCCCCTGTGAGAGACCTCCTGCTGTTTGCTCTTTGCTTTTTTTTTTTTTTTTTTCCCCAGATAAGAGTTGAGGGGACTTTGAGGACTGATGTGCTTTGGGTTTGGGGTTTTCTTCAAAATCTTTTTAATGGCCAGGTTTTTGGATAAGAGACATCGGGGATGTCACACCCATTTTCTGGGTTCCCAGGAGGACTGGGGAGCTGTGACAGGGCACGTGTGCCAGATCCCGAACAAAGGCTTCAGAAGTTTTTTCCTGTGGGGCTGGTGAGGCAGTGGCCCAGGGTGCCCAGAGAAGCTGTGGATGCCCCATCCCTGGAGAGGTTCAAGGCCAGGCTGGATGAGGCTTTGAGCAACCTGGGCTGGTGGGAGGTGTCCCTGCCCATGGCAGGGGGTGGCACTGGATGGTCTCTAAGGTCCCTTCCAACCCAAACCATCCTGTGATTCCTGCCCATGGGCCCAGCTCTGCCCTGCCACTGTCCTGCCTCAGGGGTCTGGGGTTTCCATGGTCTCGCCTGGCATCCTCATTGCCTTGCACACTGAGTTTGTGGGTTTGTATTCTTAGCGTCTGCAATATTTTTAGTTCTGTGCATTTCAAGACCCAGATAAAGATGGTGTTTAGTGTGACAGCTACTGTCATAAGTAACTGATGGTTTCAAGTGTGCATCAGATTTTACTTTCTTCTGCTCACCTCCTCTTTTTTTTTCTTTTGTTCCAGTTTGGTAAAATTATTTAAAAAAAAATTAAATAGAGCTGGAAGAGACCCATGGAGATGATGTAGCTGAATTGTTGGCCCCTATGCGGATCCTTAACCTCTTGTGCAGGATTTCTGGCAACGGCAGTCTGTTCTTGTTTCTTGTTATAAACTTTTTGCTCTTGTCTGATGCGAGTCTTCATTGCTGCAGCCTAATCCTGTTGGGTTTGATCCCATTAGCGATGACTACTGGAGCAGATGATTCCTTTCACCTTTGCAAAAGCATTTTCCTGTTGTTAGACTTTTTCCTTTCCCTGTTAAAACAACCCAGTGACTTCACTCTTAATGAATGGATATCCTACATTTGCATCATCCTGGTTGGTTTTGGAGTATTTTCCAGTTATGTCCATCTTTTAATGTGCTTGGAAGGGTTCATACCATGGGTAGCACTACCAGAGTGATGTAGAATTTAAGGAACATCCTCACGGGCTCATGTAAAGTAAATAGAGATATCTCTTAGTGGTATTTGATCATTTTGCAGCAGCATGATCTTGATATTAGTGATCCTTATCTTAGATCCCTTCTTGAACACTCAAGGCTTAACCAGCCCTTTCCCATTAACTAGTTGTGCATCTTGCCTCACCGATACCTCTGTTGAATGCCAGCCTCCTTTTCCAGACCATTTATCCAATAAATCTGGATTAAGTTGAAATCCTGTCTT
>NW_010104719.1:5971-23905 GCF_000699245.1 Pterocles gutturalis | reverse complement strand
CCCTAAATATAAGATCCCTTTCTCTATTATCTAATTTCATTACAAATGGGAATTGAGTGTCCAGGTTGTTGAATAACTAGAGGATCAAACAACACCAGACTCTTGTAAAACCACACGAAATAGGTCCTTCCACGTAGCAGTGAGCTGCTGATTGTTACACCGTAGCTCTTCCCACCTTATGGCAGTTTTATCAAGACCCCATTTCTTGACAATATGATTGTCAAATGAAAGAAATGTGTGAAGTCTTATTAAAAACATAATAAAGTCATCATTTACCACATTATGTTAGGGTGCCATGCAGTGTAACGGGCTGGTTTCCTCTCTGTTCTTTGCAACAGGTAGGGATCTCTCACAATATTGCGCCAGGGGAGGTTTAGGCTGGATATTAGAAAAAATGTCTTCACTGCAAGAGTGATGAGGCATTGGAACAGGCTGCCCAGGGAAGTGGTGGAGTCACCATCCCTGGAGGGGGTCAAGAAATGTGTAGATGTGGTGCTTGGGGACATGGGTTGGTGGGTTGGGTGGGGTTGGGTTGACGGTTGGACTTGATGATCCTTGAGGTCTTGTCCAACCTCAGTGGTTCTGTGATTCTTACCTTCCAGGCCCACTGTCCGTCACTGATAGACATCAGATGGCTTTGGCATAGAGTTTGATTCTTGACGAATCTGGGTGGGCTGTGGGGTGGGACCCTGCCTTTGTTTCCACATGTCTTTAATACTGCTGCCGTGGCAATTTGGCAGGGAAATCCAGTGTGCTATGTATGGTATGAAAAAAGGTGAAGGGGAATCCTATCTGAGAGAAACTCCATATCTTTATGGGAAGGTATGATAAAGTGGAAAACACAATTGGCTTGAAATTAGGGTGAAGAGGAGACAGAACAGTTTGGTTTAAATAGGCTCCAGGATGATGTTTGCTTATATGGAGAAAATTTGACAATTGAAAAGCCTTTGGAACTGATGAAGAGAGTTTCTTTTATAATAAATTTTTTTAAAAAGTTGTATGTTACTGAGTTTTCTGAAAGATCATTTAAACATGTTATGTTTTTTCTAGGAGTTGGACAAAATCAGAGTTGTTTGCAGTTTGATAATTTCCAGTATTCATTCCGCGCCCTGACCTTTGTTTCCTTATCACAGACTAGAGTATTTCAGCAGTGGACTAGATGATCTCCCAATGTTTTGCCTTCGTCAAAGAATTTCTAAAACATGTCTTTGTTGTGCAACTCAGTCATTTTGACTCATCACTTTCCAAATGTTTCAACCAGCTTCTATATTGTAGCAAATAAGTGATTAACTTTGTGTTTTTCTGAGCAGTGCTTTGCTCAAGTACTATTTTTTGTTTTCATCTACCAATATTTTCATCTATCAATATTTTTATCTACCCACCAATATTTTTTTAACTGCTGCTTTAAAAATAACTCTTTTTTAATCTTATGTCTTAGTTACCTTATTTCAGATTATGCCAAATGCATTTGGAAGTGATCTGTTTGTATTTCATGTAAGAGATTTGGGTTATTGTGTGCTGAGCCCCCCAGAAGATCTGTACTGGCTAAAGGGGGGTAATGCAGACACTTTTTTTTTTTCATGTTACAACCAGGAGGGTACTTAGAGTGGTACTGGAGCAAAGAGGGCTAGACCTCCATGAGCTTTCCATTTCGGTGTTTTTTCCGTGCTTGTTAACAAAATATATGTAGGTGATGTTCCCCAAATTCATCCTTAGCATCTCTTTTGGTTGTGGAGTTGACCCAAAGATGATGGATTCTCCCCTGTGTTTAATCTCATTGGTGCTGCAGATGCTTCATAGGAGTTTTGGTAGTCACTCTTCATCTGGGCTGTGTTTCGTATTTCTCAATGATTGTGTTCTTTTCTAACACAGCCAAACATGGAAACATTTCCATCTATTTAACAGATCCTGGGAATTTTCCTTTTGGATTTGAGAAAACAACAAGCTGACAAGCTGTTCCTTGGCATGACACAGCATACGTTAATCAGTGGTGTTTCCATGCTTACTTTGTTCGTAGTTAATTTGTTAAATTCTTGGTGAGAACAGACGCGTTCCCCACTGGGCAATCGACACAGCTGCGAGGAGAGCCGGTGGCCAAACACAGCCCCCTGTGCATGGTGTGTTCAGGGCTGGGATGGGGGGGCCGTGTCCTCAGAAGGACACACAACCGCTTCGGGGTCACTTTTGGACCCAGGACTGATGGTAGCAACAGAGTTGTTCGCTGCCTTGACGGTGAACTTATAAAAGGGAAAAAAGAATGGTGCTTTTGGTCACTTTTCCCCCCTCCCTCAAATCTGGGATGTTTTTGTGCTTTTTTAACACAATTTTGTTTCATGCTGCATATGCAGTTTCTCTAGCGTACTGGATTTGCAATGGGTTTCTCAAAAGGATAAGTAAACATTGTTGGTGAAGAAACATCTAATAGTAATTCTCAGCCAGAGAGAGAAATTGAGTCACAGCTCTAACTGAACCTTGGGGTGCTGTGGAATATCCCTTAAGGTGGTAGTATCGTAAGGTCTCCCAGAACATTAAGAAAAAAACCCCTGTAGATCCTAGCTGTTAATCCTAGAAACCTCAGCTGATCTTTCTCCATTTTGTGAGGCTCTGAATTTGAACTCTTCGGTCACTGAAAATTGGGTCTCCTCAAAATACCCCAGGCTCCGTATCAAATCATCAGCCACTTGTGTAAGTGCTGGGGAAAGGAAGAGAGATTAAACCCTTTGTGTTTGTCCCTGGTTTTATGGAAAGCCTTTCAAAGGTCATTGAGATGAAAATGTCACTTGACAAAGAGCCTGGGGATGACTTGGGGACTCTTCACAATTTGTGCATCCCCAAACATTGCTGTGAAAGATTAGGAGGAACACACAGCTGCAAATTCCTGTACAAGTAGGGCATGGTGTCCAACTTCTGCGACTCTCATCAACCTGGTCTTGTACTCAGATGTCTGTGTATGCCTCAGGAATTAAAAATGGTTTCTTTGTGTTCTGTTGCAGAAGCCTAGTCCTGTTGCAAGAAGCTGAAGACTCCAGCTGTTGAAACTCTGAGTCTGCAAGGTAAGGGGTGTCCTCTGTCTTAAGGAAGAAATATTTTACACATGGGGCTCTGGGCAGCCTGATCTAGTGGAAGGTGTCCCTGCTAAGTGCAGGGGGGTTGGACTGGATGACCTCCACGGTCCCTTCCAACCCAAACTATTCCATGATTCTATGAGTTTATGAAGCTGGTTCTGTCAACAATCCAAAGCATGTGGGAGTTGGCTGTGCCTCATGGAAGTAAATAAACAGTTGAACAAACAAGGAAGGAAGAGCAGGATGAGTTTTCTGGAGGGTACAGTTCCTACTTCCCACCATTGTGAGACAGAGTTTTGAAAGCACTCAGCTCCATGCAGTTCACATGGAGAATAAGGAGTGCTCATGGGACCCAAGCTTTCTGAAAAAGTTGTTCTCTTAAGTTAGACATGGGAGAAATTCTCAATTATGTTAGTGCTATCTTGTGTCACTTGGGGTAGACAGGGGAAAGGAGGGCTTCCTCGGACACACACATGCTTCTGTTTCTTCTTCCCTTTTGTGATTTGCTTGAGTGCTGGCTTTTTATGATGTGGCAGTAAGGACTCGGTGATTCACTACAGCCCTTCCTGAAGTTATTTGACGCAGGCAGTCCTTGTTAACCAAGAATTGTTTCAGGACCCAGGGTTGAGAGTATGAGCAGATCTCTTGGGGTGCCCACTCCATGCTTGGTTCCAGTGATGATGGAGGCTCATTACTGCCTCCAGGCTGAGAGATGATTTTTGAGATGCAGATGATGTACCAGGCTAGAACATCACTGATAGGGAATATTTTTTTTGAGTTTATCATGTGAGGCATTGACTTCTCTGTAAGTAGAAATGGGATTGTCAAGTACATGCTAAACACAGATCTGAACCACAGCCTGCTGTTTTCTCAGAGAGCAGGTTACAATGACTTATTGGGGTTATTAGTGCAGGAGCTCAGAATACTCTTATGAATTTCAACCATTTTAAGCCAAGTGATCCTCTTGCCACTCTGTCTCAGGCTAAGTTTTCCATCTGGAGAAAAACAGCCAAGTTGTGCTACATTATGTCCTGCTTGGCACCTTGATGGGTCTCCAGGTCTCCCTTTTAGGTGGAACTGGCTTTCTGGAAGATGGTATTCCAAGATCAGAATGACAAGGCTCGTTTGGCATTTATTTTCCAGTGTGGCCACAGAGAGCTTGTTAGAGGAGGAAAAGTTGGGGGTTTTTTTGTACCAAAGGGTAGGGTAGTCTCCTCCTCAGTCTGTGTCTTTTGAGAACCCACCATATTTGTATGGAGAATTTGGTCAATGTCAGAGTAGCTACTGACCAGGAGGACGGAAGGAATACTGCTCAGCTTGACTTAAAGGGAGTTAGCAAGGTTCTCGGGCATGAAATCATTCCATCGTGTTGCAGAATTTTGACATTTAAAGCTTGCCCAGTGTTGCTAGTAACTTTGAGACATGCATTGCTTGGCCCGAGCATTTCTGGCAAACTATCTGCATCTTCTGGGAGCTAAAAACTGAAAGCTGGTCTCCCTTATCAGAGACAGCATTGAGTAAACAGCTGTCAGCCACATCTACATTCCTGAGAGAGACAGAGAAAGAGAAATAAGTGTCTACTCATTTGACAATAGCCGTAATAATGCACTGAGATTACCTGGGCTTTTTTTCTTTTTCTTTTCTTTTCTTTTTTTTTCTTTTTTTTTTTTCTTTTTTTTTCCTGGCTGGGGGTGGGGGGAGAAGGGGGTGTTTGTTATAAAAAGGTCAAACACATAACTTTGCAGCTTTCAGCCGTCTCTATTCTTTTCTTTTGCAATTCTTCTCTCTGATTAAACTTCCAGATAAGTCTAGGCACTGTTGCCCAGCCCTTCACATTTAATGATTTTATGCATCACTTGCTCTTGGCACTGCTCACAGCCCTGCCACCTCCACTGCAGCCTGTGATGTTCTCCTCTAAATGTTTGACATCCACCAGCATTTCTCTTTTACTCTGAGATGCCTTTTTTTTTTTTCTTGTGAGCTCTGGAGAGGGAAAATGATGGCAGACAACCCTGAGACGAATTACCTACTACCCAAGGATTTTCTTCCTCAGCTCTCCTAATGGAAGGAAATTCTCCCCTTCCCATTTACCTTTTTCTTCAAAAAAAAATCAAACAACCCCTCCCCCCCAGACCTTCAACTTGTCCTAGATCCAGATCCCTGCCCCACAGATGAATCTATTTAAATTATTAAAAAAATGAACATGCAGCCTTTCTCAGAGGATACTACATGGGGAACAAGCTGGTCAGGCCAAAGACTAGTTTTTCTCCTTTTTTCTCCTCCTTGCAAAACAGAACATGCTGTTTCTATCCTGGTATTCAATGGGTTTTATCAGAGGGATGTGCAGTCTCAAGAACAGACTGAGGAAGTCAAAGGGAGAACAGCTGTTTGCTGATTATCATGTTAGAAAACATCGCCTGAGGATTATTTTTATTTTTATTATAGTTTGGTTATTAAATTGTTCTTATCTCAACCCCCAAGTCTCTTTTCCCTTTACTCCTTTAATTCCCATCCCTGGGAAGGGGGGGGAGGGTGAGTGAGTGGCTGTGTGTTTTGTTACTAGGTGAGTGGGTTAAACCATGACACAAGACTTTGGTCTCTAAGTGGATGTGCTTTTAAAACAAGCAAACAAAAAAAAAGGAAGGAAAAAATATTGTATATGTTTACTTTTTTGAACTCATCTTTACTGAATTCTGTGGGTGTAAAATAATAAGTGTATTGAATTGTTTAGACCAAATTAATCAAGGGCCCCTCGCAGCTTTTAAATACAGTATTGTAACCTCTAGCTTGGGAAGTCATTAAGACAGCGTTGGTTGGTGCCTGTGTGCATAAGATAATTCAGTATTTTGTTTTCTTTACTCTTCCCTTAACCTTGTGCCTTTGGTTCCTGGGAAATTCCAGGTACTGGACTAAAAGAGACTTGAGGTCTGATGCAGTACATCCGTTCCCATAACCTAACCAGAAGAAACTGTATTTCGTGTGTGCCCAGAGACACAGAAACAAGGGTTTGCTATATAAAAATCACAATTCCTGTACCAGTGCAGTGGAAATGATGGAATGTTTGCTTGCTGAATTTGAGCTGTAAGGAATTCAAATGGCAGCTGGAAACAAGGCAGCCTAGAAAAAGAGCAGGAAGTTTAACAGGTGGTGTCTTATATTCTGATAATGTTTAAGATGGAGCATAGCTTCACTTAGATGTGCTAAAGTACTAGATACAAGAAAGAATTCAGCAGAATGAATGGGAATAGAGTGGATTATGCCAAATGATGGCTTTTGGAGGGTTCTAATGATGAAAAGAGCTTTCACTTCGGTATCTGAAGTAGGCTTGAGGACTTGAACTGGAGGATCAGATACTCACAAGACATCTTCGTTGTCTCTCACTCACACTACTGGGATTTTAGAGTTCCAGTTAACTTATTCCATGTGCTCTGGAGTCAGCAATGGGGCCAATAACAAAAAAAAAACATCTGTTCTGGAAGTGGAGGAATCCACTATGCGTGTAAGATGCTTTCCAGTTCAACCAGTTTCTTGGTCCTGTTATACATTTGTGTACACACATATATTTTTTATATGTGTGAACAACACAGAAGGACATTAGGATGGTGAAACACTGGCCCAGGTTTCCCAGGGAGGTGGGAGATGCCCCGTCCCTGGAAACATTCAAGGTCAGGTTGGATGGGGCTCTGGGCAACCTGGGCTAGTGGAAGGTGTCCCTGCTCAGTGCAGGGGGGTTGGACTGGATGACCCCCATGATCCCTTCCAACTCAAACCATTCTGTGAAATGTGGGCAGGTATTTGTAAATCACGTGAGGAGTCTTTTAAATCACTGAGGGCCATGATTTACTCTACCTATCATCCTTTGTGTTTACCTCCCTTTCTGATGTTCATGTCAGAGACCTCATGCTACTTGTGGTGATTTTTAGGTATATAAGCTAAAAACAGCACACTGTGGTAATATTTTATTGTTGGAGAGGACTTTATAGGGTGGAGTATGTGCCACAGGCCTTCCCTGGATGTGTGCTGCTGGCCACTGCAGGGACAGAGCAAAAGTAAACCTTAGGTAAATGCTGAGTTACCTTTGGGGAATGTGCTGTTAATGAGTAAAGACAAACAGATTATTGTCTACGTAATGAAATGTTGGTTTCTCCATTAAAGATATTCTATTTGAAAACCAATTGCCTTCATTACCTGCATGCTAGGACTTGTCTTTGGGGTCCCACTGGGGTCTCCTAAAAGCCAGTGGAATCATGAACAGGCAACACTCTAGTCCTCAGTGTTTCAGGTAGCTTGGCTGTCTTTCACTGGAGCAACAGCAGAATATGAAGCTTGGACCGTGGAAAGTAAAAGAAGAAACTGATCTTGAGTAGTTTTAGATAGTTTAAAATGTATATTTCCATGTGTTTTATGGAAGAAAGGCTAGAGAGGCTACACAGCTGAGGTCTTAAATAGTCACTGTGATGAAATTATTTGTGTTGAAAGAGATTTCTACCCCTTGGAAATAATTAACATTTACTAAATAATATTAGAATTAAGAGTATGATTTCCAGAGGGCACCGTTCATCAACATAACGCACACTGGCTTCTCTCTGGAGTTTGTCGTAGCAATTACTATGGTGGTTCATCGACCTTTGTAGTATAACCTCTTTCTGTTTTTGTGCGGGGATTGCAGCAGCCATGAGCTGTTGTATCCCACTCACAGATGACGTGAACTCTACTGGTTGCTTTCTGGAGTTTCCCATAGCGAAGAGCATAGGAATAGCTTCTTCAGAACCACTGCCAACTTGTTTTGCCCGTGTTGGTTGCCCAGAGAAGCTGTGGATGCCCCATCCCTGGAGGGGTTCAAGGCCAGGCTGGATGAGGCTTTGAGCAACCTGGGCTGGTGGGAGGGGTCCCTGCCCATGGCAGGGGGCAGGACTGGATGGGCTTTAAGGTCCCTTCAAACCTAAACCACTCTGTGATTCTATGAATGAGGTCTTCAGAATTAAGCTGGGTGGTTAGAAAATACAGAGTGTTAAAATCTTCCTCTCCAGGACTGTCATGAGGTTTCCAGATATTGCACCATCAGGTTGTGAGCCCCTTAGCCTCCCTAGTAACCTTCTACTCCATTTACACTGTCAGTTACACATGCTGCTGTTCAGCAGCACAAAAGGTTAGCCTGGGCGATGAAAGTACATGACACGGAGTCACTTTATCTAAATGAAAATTTCAAAGTTTCATCCCATTGCTTGTCATTCAAGGTAGTTAAACTCAAGAGCTGAAGTTGGCCAATATTTCGTTTGATGAAATTTACATAGTTTGACTTTTTTTGGTTTAGAATGAAAATTTTAATCTAATGACTTGCTTAATACAGTCTTAACTGGTTTTTTTAATTGTAAAAAAAAATTGTTTATTGTGCAAGGACTACTGAGAACCATCTGCTTTGGAGAGGCTGACTTCTACACCTCAGGTGCTATTTAAAATAATGTCGAAGAGTTCCCGAATCTTGCTGTGGCACCAAGTACACATGTAACTTCTGCCAAGGCTTGGAGATTGATTTTTGGTTTTCCTCCTCAACTTTGTTTTTTGGAATAGATCCCATCTCCCAGACATGTATTGAAGGCATAGTTAAACATTTCGCTTTGGGCTGTAGATCAGCCTCTTGTAGTTCCCCATTGTGTGAGGATAATGATCCGTGTAGCTGCAATTGTGGCAACTACACATGCGGGTTTTGCCTTTGTGGTTATAGATCAGATTATCAAGTTCCAAAGGATTAAGGTTATTTTCTTTGGCCCTTTGCCAACTAGGTTAATTAGCTGATTTTTCCTGAGATCACGACCTATTGCAGAACTATAGAGCCCAGTCCTTAAATTTCTAGGCTGGTAAATGAATCCCTCTGCTTTAATTTCCTGTTGCATTTTCATGAATGATATGATACGTGAACCTCTTCCCTCTCACCCCACCAGCCCTCATAATTGGGGGGAGAGGGTGGGAAGTAGTAGTCTGATGTTTCCCCATCGCTAGGATCTATATAGCTGTAAAATTTCAAATCAATTTAGCGTAAACAAGACGTACTTTGACGTACCTTCTGTCAAAAAGAAACATCTCGTTACTTTTTGCAAAATTTACCTGTACTCCACATTGTGCATTATTGTTTAAGAAATAGAGAGCTTTAAACCTGGCCTTGGACTCAAGTTGAATGTCTCTTACTCCCTGAAGAGCTTTATTCTAATAAATGGTAATTCTAGTACAGTGATTATTTATTGGAAAGTGGGTAAAAGATGGATTTGACATACATAAGAAGGTAAAAACTGTATCATTCAATGTTGGAACCTTGAGCCTGGCTTTAGTCGTTGCTGGTAATATTGGCAAAATTTACTCACCAGTGTTTGCTGAAATTGCTGAAGTGTTTTCTACGATGGACCCTGCAATATTTACAAGTAAGATTATAAAAGGTGTAAGAGCAGTTCATCTGTACTTTGAAGACCATTTCATCCCCTGATAACTATATCATAAGCAATGTGGATGGCAAGTGTCTCTTGGATCTGACCTCCTACATACTCCTTTGAGGTATAGTAGAAGCTCTGATTAATCAATTAACCAACTTCTAGCCTAGCTAGAAATATCACTGCCTGATAAGAGGGCTCCCTATTGTACCTCCTTCAACTGCTCTTAATGGCAGTTATACCAAATACCTTGTAAAAAACAATTTGTAGTGCTTTTTAGTGGGATGGCAAACAACAAGGCTAAGGAAAAGCACCTTTTTTTACAGTCCAGGCTGCAGGAAATTAGTCTGCATTGATTTTTTTTTTTTTTTCTTCTCCTTTGAAGGTTATGGATACTTTAAGCAAGGTGTGAAATGCTTGCGCTACTGAAGTGAAAAGTTTTACTAAAGTTGGGATTAAAATGCTGTCTGGCTTTAGGAGAGGTGCAGGGTAACATGATAACTAAAAAATAACGCAATTGGATTGTCCTTTTATTGGTTTCCTAAGTCGTGTGATAACGTCTGGCTTTTGTAAATGGAGAAACTTAAGCCCTGAAATTCAGTTTCTCACTCAAATTCTCAGCAAAAATACATTTTCAGTTAATTTTTCATTTATGAGAGACGGTGTAAAATCTGACTTCATGGCTTTTTGTTAAAACAAAACAAAAAAGGTATGTGTGGCTACTGTAGCTTTTTTAAATTTCATCTCAGGTGAGTCCTTGTGGGAAGTATTTTGAATTATTTGCCTGACTGTAGCTCAAAGGACCTTTGCCCATACGAAGGAAGACAAGATGAGGCGTTCTTTCCAATTAAATAACTCTTGTTGTAGCATATAAAGTCCTGTGTGGCTGCAAACATTTCTTGCCCTTGGGTTGAATTGCTCTGTACTCCTTTTGAATAAATGCCGTGGTAGCTTTAGTGAAGAAAGGCAAGCTGTAAAGAATCTTTAGAGCATTGGCAGGTTTCCTTCACCATTTGACGTCCGTTAAGAGGGCTTCAGACCAATTCTGCCGTTGCTTGACTTAGCGGCTTCACCCCAGACTCTTGGCTGACATGGAAGCAAAGAATCAGATTTGGTTTTCCCATTGAAGTTTTCTGAGCAGTCTTTTTTTAACAGAGCAAAGTCCATTCAATACCTTTAATTTAGATGAAATTCCCTCCTGGCAGGGTCCCAGCTGACTCTTGCCGCTTTGCTGAAGCAAGGCGAGCACTGTCAGATCTGGAACACTTGAGAAGTCAGTTCAAAGAATGCATTGACGCATACAGATGCAAGGTCTTGGTGAACGGGACTGTAACTTGAGGTTGGAGACCATTGAAGTTTCCTCCTAAGCAGAAGCTATAACTGGAGAGGTGGAGAACAAATTTAGATTTAAATGGTTGGGTTTTGGTTTGGCTATCTAGACAGGTCCTCTTTCCTAGGATGGATGTTCTTACAAATAGTATATTGTATATTTACATAACTAACCTGTGTCAATTCCAAGTTCAAATGAACATTCTTAGTTTTTTAGCTTCTTCATAATCGACACAGGGTAGATCCTTATCCCTTAGTAACAGCATTGTGCAAGAAACCTGGAAAGCAAATATCTCCTCTGCTAAAAAGAAGTCTTTCCAACCAATATCAGAGCTGATTATTTCACTTGCCGTGGTGAACAGTTGTGTGACATTCGCCATTTGAGTTACTTGGCATCCTGACTTGTGCAAAGATGGCCCAGAATGAAATGACCAGGGAAGCTCTTCTCTTTTTCTTCTTTGTTGTTCCCCACTGAATGAAGTGCTGGCAAGAAATAAGGCTTTTTGCCAGAAGTGTAAAACACACACACACAAAAAGGAAAACAGAAACAGAGGGGTTTGTCTTTAGTAGATCACATGAAAACATTATCTGGAGATGATAGTGTTACCCAGGGGAATCTCACAACAACTTGAACGTGAAATGCAGGAATCAGGAGATCGCAGGCTGTCACCTTATGCTGATGACATGAGACATTCAGTTGCACTGTTTGAGAGAACTAGGTTTTGAATTGAACTCAGTCATCACAAGGCTCTGTCTGACCTCGGGTGTTTCTAACCAGACTGAACTGCTTGCTGACAGTGGTAATTTAATTGCCGGTGGTGAATGAGCGTGCCTGATAGTTGGAGGAATAGAGGACTTGGATCCTTGTGGCCACAGCGACTGGGTCAGCGAGTCTAGTAAAAGATGCTGCTTCTCTCCAGAAGCTCTTCCTCTCTGGGTTGGTCAACCACCACAGTTTGTCCTGTTGGTCCTGCGGGACTGGCCCAGGATGCCCAGAGAAGCTGTGGATGCCCCATCCCTGGAGGGGTTCAAGGCCAGGCTGGATGAGGCTTTGGGCAACCTGGGCTGGTGGGAGGTGTCCCTGCCCATGGCAGGGGGTGGAACTGGATGGTCTTGAAGGTCCCTTCCAACCCAAACCATTCTGTGATTCTATGATATGATGACTGGTAGAGGTGGCCAGCAGCTCACGCAGCAGCAGCTGCTCACTGGGGGTCACAGTGGGTTTTCTGAAGCAGCAGCACAGTTCTCAGGTCGGGGCGACACACACAGGTTGAACTGGTCCATTAAGGTTTGTGTAATTCCTGAATGGGGGATTCTGTGGCTGAGGGTAATCCTGCTATACATTTATCCAAGGAACATCTTATTTCTCTTATAACCTCACAATTAGCAGATGACTAAAAACTTGAGTTGGACAGGTAGTTTTAAGTAATTAAATCACTTGTTTTCTTCTGTGAAGAATGAACTTTATTTTCTTCTAGCACTAATGAATGTAAAAATGGTCTGGGACTTCATTTTCAGAATTTTCTTGGTGTTATTTATTTCCATAGACTAACAGAATATGGTAGGCTCTGCAATGGCTTGAAATACAGAAAATAAACCACCTTAATTTCATTCTCTTTGTCCTAAAAACACTTTTTGAAGCCAAATTAAGCTTTAAATCGGATCACGTATGAAAGTGGAGTAGCACTTTAAAATTTTGCCATGGGTTTGGATCTCGAGCTTCCCAAAGGCTGGGCTTAGCTAAACCTGGGGGTTGGATGAAGACCCTCTCTGCCTTCTCACACATGTGCGTTGTAAGGACAAGCTTAGGGTTTAATAAAAGGGGATTCTGTGTTTGGACCCAGCACTTGAGGAAAAAGACTTCACCCAACAGTCGTTAAAAATGCATTTTGATAGATAGCCCTTTGTCTTCAGCAACTTTCGTCCAACAACTTCCTTTCTCACTACTGCTACAGCAGCCTGGAGATAAATTTTTCCGTCTCCATGGCGTTTCCCAATACACACACTGCAAAGAGCAAGTGGAAATCAGCATCACAAAACCACACTCCCTTTAGCTGAAATTACGTTAAAAACCTTGTGCGATGTTTTTAACTGAAGTATGACCAAAAATGAGAGGTGGGGAGACTTTTTATGGTCACTTTATTTTTAAAAAGGGAAAATAATTACTGGAAAAATAATATTTTCACTGACAGTGCCGGGTAATTAGCTTCCCAGGGAGAAGACATTGGTAGCAAGGGGCTTTACACAGGGAGCCTTTGTCATTTTATGGATGCTCATCTATCAACTGTCAGGTTGTTTCAAAAGAACTCTGGTCAGAATGTTTTCCCTCTGCACCTTTTCCCATCATGGTGGCCCAAACTGGCCTGAATAACCATTCATCTTCCTGTTTGCCTAGTCGGGGCGTTTACAATGAGTTGGGAGGTAGCAGTGTTGCTGTGGCTGCACAGCACGGGGGCTTGGTCAGGGAGAGCATCGCGGGTGTTATCGTGGCTTTGATGCAGAGGATGGACTGGCTGGATGCATGCTTTTTCAGGCAAGGTAGGCTTAGCAAATGGAGTGGGGAAAAAATAGGGGAAGGCCTGAAGTTGGTTCTCCTGGGGGAGAATGTCATCCTCAGTTTGAGTCTACTGATTGAATATGTGCCACATTTTTATCAGTCTTTCCCACGTCACATTTCAGGGCATCTTTCCTGAGACACAATTATTCTTTAGTCTGGAGATGAAGAGGCTGAGAGGAGACCTCATCACTCTCTACAACTACCTGAAAGGAGGGTGCAGTGAGGTGGGTGCTGGGCTCTGCTCTAAAGGAACAAGTGATGGGACAAGAGGAAACGGCCTCAAGTTGCACCAGGGAAGGTTTAGGCTGGATATTAGAAAAAATTTCTTCACTGCAAGAGTGATGAGGCATTGGAACAGGCTGCCCAGGGCAGTGGTGGAGTCACCATCCCTGGAGGGGGTCAAGAAACGTGTCGATGTGGTGCTTGGGGACATGGGTTAGTGGGTTGGGTGGGGTTGGGCTGACGGTTGGACTTGATGATCCTTGAGGTCTTTTCCAACCTGAATGATTCTGCGATTTAGCTGTGACATTGGAATTCAGGCAAAACAGTATTAAATTTCCAGATCTGGATGCCTCAAAGGATACAGGTGGCTTGACAGTGACATTCTTGTAGGTGTGGCCTCACTAGGTGCTATGACCTGTAAAGCAACAAAGAGAGGGATTTTGGATAAAACCTGAGGAAGCTTGATGTCATGGAAGCACCAGCTGAAGGTTTCCCATCTCTGCTTTGCCTTCCACCATAAGCTCTTGGCTGGTGGAGGGGGGTATTTACCCATTTTCAGGATTGTACCATTGTTGCTTTGTGGAGCCCATCTTGGGGTCAAGATTGGGTTTGCTTTGAGAACAAAATGGTTTTATTGTCTCTGCTTTTTCCTGAGTAGTTTTAAAGGTAGTGTCCAGGACAAGAGCTGCACAAGAAATAACTGGATTGTACTGAGCACCAGATGCATGCCACTGTCATGAGGAGCCTTTTGAACTTCACATTTTCCAGGAAAAAAAGCAGGGAGGTGATTGGAGATGAGTCTTGGAAAAATGTCAGCAACCGAGCACCCTGGGAAAAGCGTGCGTGCCCGCACAGAGAGCAGAGGCATAAGCACCGTGCAAGGACCTGAGTAAGTCCTTGGAAGGTTGTACTCTTCCTCATCTAGCCTGGGAAATCTTTCTTCCCAATGCTTTTCTTCCTCTAGAGAGATTTGATCTAGTCCTTGATCCCTGTTGTATCCGAAATGCCCCAACCTTCCTTTTGTTTCTAATTTTTTTTTTCCTGGTTTCTCGTGTATCCAAAAAATTAACTCTGCAGAGGACAGGCTATTTTCAGGGCTGCAGGCAGTGTCTTGCAAAGAAAGTAGCTTGCTTGTAGGCATGTGTATAAATACACCCATTGGTGGTATGGGAAATGTTCATGACCATTTAATATTTAATGCTAAGGACAAACTTCTTAATGTTGAGAGCATAGTGGGTATTGTCAAGGCAAGGTTTAATATGCACGCACACACACCCCCTTTCTTCCTTCCCTTTTTTGGGACAACTCATTTGAGTTCATGATACATTGATAAGGAACCTGCAATGTGGTTTTCAAGTGCTTCTGTGAGAGTTCACTGGGAATTGCAACAAAAAGGGTGAAAACGTGACTTGAAAATCCATGTGGGGGAGAGGGGGAAACCTAAACCCAAATGATTTCACCGAAATAAAAAGAACATTACTGGCTTTCTTTAGCAAGGCGAGTAGTTTTATAGTTTGGATTACTTGTATATGTAGACTCTGATACTTTTTTCAGTTCAGTAAATGAATTGGCTGTACACAGGTCCCAAATTGACAAACATGAGTTTCTAAGGCTTTTACTGGGTGTGACTAAATAAACGTAAAAAAACCCTGAAGGCTGGAGACCTCTACCCCTTTTCAATTTCTACTTGTGTTGCTCAGTGACGCTGAAGAGTAGCTGGAAATGCTCCCTCGATGGAGTCGGATTGCTTCTTTATTAATTCCATTCATAAATACACACTGGGTGTCCAGTGGAGCACTTAAACCCCTGATAATCAAAAGCTTATTGTGTGTTTGAGAAGCCTGAAAGGGAAACTGGAGTAAATACCAAGGGAGAATAGAGTAAAGTTAGAGTTTTTCTTTCTAAACCAGCAGGAGGTCGTCTAAAGTCTAATGTTATGCACAAGTTTGACCGTGGAGGCTGGGATGGGGGTGCAAATTTGCCTGCAATTACAGTAGGAAAATCAGCGTGCCGTGCGTAATTAACCCGGCACGCCGCAGATGGCAGGATCCCAGCGTGGCATTAACAGATATCTGCTGGTCTCTCTGTGTGTGAGACATCAAGGACTTATGTCTTTATTTCAGCTCCGGATTTAGCTCTGTCCCACTCAAACAGCAAAAAGTAAAAATTATGTGAAAACAGTAAAATAGAGGCTATTTCTTTCTTTAGGTATATCTTTCTCTAAAGCAAAAATGTTCATTTTGAAAAGCATTTCCAGGAAGGGAATTTAGTTATTAGTATGCTACATTGGTGAGGTTCTTTTGTCAGGTAGTGAGTAAATAGGGAGAATGGAAAGGTGGTGTGTGCACTCCAGTGATGTTGGGTTGGTTGAATCAATCTGGTGATGTCTACACAAGCTGCCCTGCTCCTTTTTGTTATAGGGCAAAGTTATGGGGAGATAGAGAGCAGAGGCTGGTTCTTCCAGAGCTTCTAGTTGACTAGATCCTCCACACCTTCTGTAAAGCATCGTCAGTTCTCATCAGCTGGAGTCTTGCATAAGCTTCCAGTCTACAGCTTTCAAATAGCAATTTTGCTTTTGAATTGTTATTCTGCTCAACTCTGTGTGGACTTCAAGGTGAAGGGTATGCCCCGAGGTTTGGGACCTGCACAATGCTTTGCTGGTCTCCTTTTGGGACTTCTCTCAAATCTTAGACTCAGCAAGCGATAAGAAACCAGTTCTGAGATTATATGAGTGATGGTACACCCTAGTCCTTGCATCTGTGGTGCAGATGGGTGCATCCCGTGAAGAAAATGATCTGATTCTTCAGCGCCTCTTGGTATTTTATGGAAGCATTTCCATGATGCCATGGCAGCAGAGGATCTCACATGAGGAGCCATGAGAAGTACAGAGAACTGGAAAGAAATACTTTTCTGAGATAAACAATAACATTGATCTTGGCCGAGCATAACACAATTTCTCCCAAGACCCCACCGTCAGGTCCTTTGAAACCTTGAAGCCTAGGCAGGTCTCTTTCTGGGCAGAATTGTTTAGTTGATTTTCTTTGGAGAAATACAAAACTGTTCTTGACTTATTTATTTATTTTTTTTTAATCCTCTACTGGTAACTGTGAATGATGGCCATGTGAGTGCTTTCTGTTCTACTCTTCTCATTAAAATCACAAAGAAATAGAACCGAAACTCTTGGGCCACTGGATTCATAATAATGAGGTTGACTTTTTGGAAGGATTGAATGTAGGAATAAAGCAAGGAGAATGCTGCTCCTAGCATATCCATAGTAGACAGCTTGAGAAGTTGTCTTTGTCATCTAAAATGATTTTTTTAACACAAAAAACCCCAAAACGCCACCATAACGGAAACAAACTAAGTTATATGTGAGAGAGGAGATAGCAGGGGAGCAAAATCAGTGGTTTAACCATGAAATTTTACTGTAAATATTGTAGGATTGTGTTAAAAGGCAGATTTTCTTAGTCTATTCTGCCATTCACTTTTGCAACAGTGAAGGACCTTTTTGCTATTGTAGCTTGTAAAAGGTACGTTATCTTATTCTGTTACCTACTTCATAAAGAGAAATTACTCTCAAAACCTGCTCTTGGTCGAGAGGAGGAAAAGTGGGCACAACAGCTGTCCCTGCTTGTGCAAAACAGTGTCTCCATCACAGTTTTCACTGCAGTGCAGCATTGGAACAGTCTTTATGATTTGAGAATGATGTGGCCTGTATTCCTGGCAGAAAGGACACAGAGGTAACTAGGAGGATGAAAACCAAGTTTGCCTTTTGGTGCTCGTCTGCAAGGGGTCAACAAAATACAAGATAAATTAAACTGATGGGATTCCAGTGTGGATGGACAGAGCTAGCAAAAGAGAGACCTAGAGGGTTGGTTTCAGCCTGATGTTTTCTCCACCAACATGACCACAAACTACCGGAGCCCTGCACTGCTGTGGGGCTCTGGTGTAACCACTGGGCTTGGCAAGGGTTGCCTGGACTATGGAGCACTAGGCACATCTGGAGCCACCATTCATTGAAGCACCGATAAGAAGCGATCCTAGACTCACAGAAGGGTTTGGGTTGGAAGGGACCTGAGAGACCATCCAGTGCCACCCCCTGCCATGGGCAGGGACACCTCCCACCAGCCCAGGTTGCCCAAAGCCTCATCCAGCCTGGCCTTGAACCCCTCCAGGGATGGGGCATCCACAGCTTCTCTGGGCACCCTGGGCCACTGCCTCACCACCCACACAGGAAAACATTTCTTCCTCAGATCTCATCTCAGTCTCCCCTCTTTCCATTTAAATCCATGATTCCTCATCCTGTCCCTGCACCCCCTGATCCAGAGCCCCCCCCATC
>NW_010104719.1:1047-5909 GCF_000699245.1 Pterocles gutturalis | reverse complement strand
ACCCCCAACCCTCCCAGCCGGTCCTCGCACGGGAGCTGCTCCAGCCTCTGACCATCTCCGTGGCTCCTCTGGACTCGTGATAGTGGCCCGTGGCTGATGCACCAACGCAGGAAGACTTGCAGGGATGTGAGCTGACAAATAGGTAGCTTTTACTACATGCTTCTTTTCTGTTACTAATCTTCTTTTGTGAGTGTTGAGTGTTGGGGTTGGTTTTTTTACGTGTTGGTTAGTTTTTAACCAATCTTCCATCTTCTCCAGCATCTGCAGACAAGTGCATGGGAGCTGAGCTGTGTGCCAGGCTGGGATTCCTGTTTGCGTGGCAGAACTTTTTCATAACATATGAGTTTTTAAATAAAAACCAGGGAGAGGCAGCAAATCACTTGGGTTCAGACAACAGAAAGGGGGGGGGAAGAAAATCCTGCCTAAACAATAGATATTTAAGTAGAAAGTGTTCCAGCTCCTTCTGACAAAGAGCCTCCAGAGGATTACAATGCAGTCAATGTTGCTTTAATTAAATTTAATGCTGTGTGAAATGCACTCTGAGAAACTTTGATGAATGACTGGGGCAATTCATGCAGCTCACTAAAGGGCATCCAGCCCTTGCAGGGGTGTCAAGCTAGGATGAATTGGTTAGTACAGGCATGTTTATAGACTGCCTAAGGAACCTTGTATCTGTGTGGTAATGTCAGAGATAATGTTATGATTCTCTGGACCTTGGGGGGCTTTGGTGACATGGTTAATGAGATAGCCCAGGGAGTGTCCCAGTAGGTTACTTGCAGACCTCCCACATCAAAAGGAGCAGCTTTGCCCCTTCAGAGCCTGCCGTCCTCTAGATCTCTCAGCTGGCCCTCACTTTCCATGGGGCCACTTTTTTTTTCCCCTTACCTCCTCCCCCTACTTTTTGGTTCTTAGTCAACATTAACTTTGGCTGCTGAAATTCTAAAGTTGTTAGCTTTTAATTTGGTTTCTCTTTGACCTGCCTACACAATGGCTTGCAAAGATTTCCTAGGAACAGCAAACCCACCACGGTTACCCTCCTCCCAAAGCCTCAAAACAACAACAACAAAGCTTAAGCCGAGGATGAAAAAAATGAGGGTAAAAAACCCCCTTAACTCTCCCTCTCTCTATTCCCTCCCTCCCCATCACCAAAAAAAAAAAAAAAAAAAAAAAAAAAAAAGAATGTTTCTCTCATGCAGAGTTTGGTTACAAAGCAATGGGTTACGATAGTACAACTGGGTCTTTTATCCGCTGCACCCAAAGACATGAAGGGAGGAAAAAAAATAGTGGATCGATTGCTAAATGTGGAAGTCTGTTATTCAAGTTTGATTTAAAGGGTTGATTATAGGTCTGTGGAAAAGGTCGTTTAACAATTTCTCTTTGTAGGGGGAAGAATTGGCTGTATGTTTGGTTTAAAGTGAGGTTAGATGGCAAGTCAACATTCTTGCAATAATACAGTGATCTTTGCAAAATTCCTGGGTCAGGAAGTGGCTGTTCAGTCTGTTACAGCATTGAAGGAGGCATCCATCAGAGTTAATACAAGACTCTACCTCAAATGATCCTTCGAAAATAGAAAAACTCTCAAGTTTTTATTGTACTTTTGAAAGTCTATGGGAAATAAAAGGGAGAGGGCTGATGTTGGATCCACAGACTTGATAAACTTCATATCTCACAGATGTGATGACCGTTGCCAGTGTCCTCCTTTGCATGGCTCTGTGGTTAAGGCTTGTGATCTTGGGCAGAGAAATGAATATTTACAAGAAACTAAGATAGGATCTTCTGAAATGGCGTTAAGTGGCACACTAACTGATCTTGCCTGTGAATGTTCTGAACCCTGTAGTCTCTGAAAGGGTCTGAATCTGACAGTTTGTGATGTCTTTCATGGACCTGGAGCATTCTTCTCATTCTGTTCTACGTTAGAATTGAAGTCTCTGTTCATTGCAACCAATACTGAAGAAATGGTAAGCATAAATGTGTGTATAGGTTTCTTTAATGTACATATACGTACCCTTATGTTGAGTCAGATATTCTTGGTCCCACCAGAATAACCAGAAACAGTCACCTGCTTTCTGCAAACCTTGTTTGTGTCCAACAGTTGTGCTGGGGGGGTAGCTTCCCATAGGAGGGGTGTGGAGGAAGGTGGTGGTGGTGATTGTGGAGTTAATGCTCATCATAGCAGGTGCTAGGTCTCCTTGTGTTTTGTGGACAAAGGTGAAGGTCCTGCTCGCTGGTTTGTATGTTCATTAAATGTTTAACTATTCAAGCTACCATCAAGAGGTGATACTGAGAGCAGGCCATCCCCAGAAGCCTGTAGTTTTGTAGTTATGGCTTGTCCTAAGTGCTTGAGGTGGAACATTTATTTCAGAAAGTTGGTTTTTTTTCTTCTGGTGAGTAAAAGAAATACCTGTGCTCCCCTTTAGAGGGGACAAGAGCACACTTGAGCTTTGCCAGCACAGCAGGTACACAGCAAAGAGCTTCCTGGGGCATGTTGCTGAGCCAGCACCACCTTTCTAGTGACATGCTATAGGTGTCGACGTGTCTATGCTGAGCCTTTTGCCCTCTTCCTTCTGCAGGAACCTCCCTTGGTGATGCTGTCAACTTTGTGGGGGGGAGAAAAAAAAGAAATCAAAAACCTCTCAAAATAATTTTGAGGGTGGAAGCATCTTTCATTGAGAAAGTAAAAAAAAAATAAAAAAGAAATTCAGAAAGCTACATCTGTCAAAGTGCACGGGACCAAAATTACGTAATTAGAATGAAGAATTTCTGTGGTTGTTGTAAAGAGCTGGTGTGGCTTTCCAAGGGCTGGATCAGTCCTAGTGATGTTGCAGCGCTGGGAGATGCTGCTCGCCCTTGCCTGGAGAGCTGGGGTGCCCTGCCTGGGCTCTGCAGAAGGTGGGCAGAGCCTGGCCAGCCCCTCCCTTTGCTCTATCTCTCTGTTATCTGAATCAACTATCCAGGTAGAAGCACTTAAATGGCATTTATTTAATAAGTTCCTTGCTGCTGGCCAATATTGCTATAATGAAGTTGTAACTAGATCAGGGAGGAAGCAAATGCCAGGTTTGGTTTGGTAACTTGTCTCGCAGGGAAGAGGGAAAAAGGCAGAATAAGCTGAGTGGTTTCCAAGACCCTAATCTATTTTTAAATAGGTCTCTCTGAAACCGAAGCAGCAACAACAATCTTGGCTGTAGTTAATGGGCTGTCAGTGTATCCTCTATTTGAATGACTGTTTTCGGAATCGGAAGTTAAAGACGTCGTGTCGTTGTCACTGGGTCAATGGCAGTAAGTCTAACAAAGGACCTTGAAGCCACTGTGAGGAGCAGCCTCTGATGGCTTCAAAGCAACGGCAAGGTCAGGGAAAAGACAAACGCAGCTAAACAGTGTGTGGCCACGCAGGGTGTTTATGGGAGTCAAGTCTTGGGCGTAAATCCCTTCCCCTCCACAGAACATCATGCACCACCCTACAGCAGGTTTTTGTTGCTTCCCAACTCAAGAAGGACGTTGAGCTGTTGGAGCGGGGCCAGAGGAGCCACGGAGATGGGCAGAGACTGGAGCAGCTCCCGTGCGAGGACAGGCTGAGAGAGTTGTGGGTGTGCAGCCTGGAGAAGAGAAGGCTCCGGGGAGACTTTATAGTGGCCTTCTGGTACTTAAAGCAGGTCTGCAAGAAAGCTGGAGAGGAAATTTTTACAAGGGCATATAGCAACAGGGTGAGTGGTAATCGATTTGAACGGGAAGAGGGCAGATTTAGACTAGATATAAGGAAGAAATGTTTTCCTGTGCGGGTGGTGAGGCAGTGGCCCAGGTTGCCCAGAGAAGCTGTGGATGCCCCATCCCTGGAGGGGTTCAAGGCCAGGCTGGATGAGGCTTTGGGCAACCTGGGCTAGTGGGAGGTGTCCCTGCCCACGGCAGGGGGTGGGACTAGATGGTCTCTAAGGTCCTTTCCAACCCAAACCATCCTGTGATTCTATGTTTATTGCCTCTAAAAGGTAAAAGGATGCAACAGTTTTTAAATCCAGTTGGAGGAGAGAGTTGTTACAGAAGTCTGACTTGAAGAACCAGAGCTATACATGATCTTGGTGGTGGACTGGTGCAAAATTCTGGGTGCTGCCACCAGTATGTGATGGGGTCAGCAGAGGGAAGTCCTGGTGCAGGAAGGCTTCCTCCTGAGACAGTCAGGCCCCAAAGGTCCCATGGGCTCCTCTGGACATTCCACATCTCGTGGCCCAGCAGCCTTCGGTGGTTGGCGGAGAGCAGGGTAGATTTTGTCTCTAACAACCTTGAATGGTGAAACGGATTGAAATAGGTAGGTGTGTGATGGGTTTACCCTTGACTGGGAGACAACCCC
The DNA here is from genome assembly GCF_000699245.1 of Pterocles gutturalis. Lineage (NCBI taxonomy): Eukaryota > Metazoa > Chordata > Aves > Pterocliformes > Pteroclidae > Pterocles > Pterocles gutturalis. Next base: position 1,570 of record NW_010104719.1, on the reverse strand, counting down.
ACACAGCTGCTCTCTCACTCCCCCCTCTTCTGGGGATGGGTGAGAGAATTAAAGGGGTGAAGAGGAAAGAGACTCGTGGGTTGAGATAAGAACAATTTAATAACTGAACTACAATAGTATTGGAAATAGTAATATATACAAATATACAAATGAGTGACACACAGTGACACTGCTCACCACCCTATGACCAAGGCTCAGCCTGTTCCCAGCTAACGATCCCAGAGCAGGGAGAGTCCCAGAACTGCACTCCTGGAATGGAGATAAGAGCACAAGTGTCCCAGACCAAGAGCTGACCAAGGGAGGGAGGGAGACAACCCTGGCGAGAGGGACCACCCCGAAAGAGCTGACCCGGAGCAAGAAGGGATCTGGAATAAAAAGGGACGAGCTTCCAGAGAGCCCTCACCGCTATCCTGGCCATGCTGTGCATGGGATGGAACAGACCATTGGCCAGTTTGGGTCTCAATCCCAAACCTAAGATCAAATCCCAGGCTGGTCACTGGGGCTGTGCTCCCTCCCAGCTTCT
>NW_010104719.1:0-997 GCF_000699245.1 Pterocles gutturalis | reverse complement strand
GCAGCAGCTCTGCCCATCAGTGTGTGATCAGCTTCTGCTCAGCACAAACCCAAACACAGCCTCACACCAGCTGCTGGGAAGAAAGTGAACTCTGTCCCAGCTGTACCCAGGACAAGGTGCTGTGACATTACAGGATAGCTCCTGTGCTGAGCTACGAAGCTAATTGAGGGCTTGGAATCCACTCACCATCTCAATATATCATTGAGTGATGCTTATAGAGAAATGAAGGTCTCTCTCTGTGGCTGGTGGGCTCTGGGGTGAGTTAACTGGCTGAGATGAGATTTGAGTGGGTGATGCTCAGCTGGGAGGTGTATGTGCAGCAGTAGAGAAAGGCAGCTAGAAATAAAAATTAAACGATGTAGAGGGGGGAACACATGGTAGGCGCAACATGTGCTTTAAGCAGGGCTAAAGGAAGACAATGTCTATTTTTCTAGAGGCAAATGGGCCCCATTCCTACTGGGCCTGCAGGTCATCCCCTACCAAGAAAGGGTTTCACTTCACCACATGGGTTGCAGTGGCTGGGTCCGACAAGGTGGGCTGGAGCTCAAGTTCTTCCTCTCAGTTGGGCCCTCCTTGCTTTGGCGTGTTATAATCGGACATTGAACATGATTTGAACATAGGGCTTTTTTGTGTTCAGTCTCTTTGCCTGGTTGAAAATTCATTTCCAGGCTGTGATCTAATGGCAGTAATTACCTCAGAAGTGCATACAGTACAGGGTATGTTTATTTTTCTTTCAGCCAAGGCAAATGATTACAGGGCTTGGCTTCACTTCAGGGCTCAGCTCTGTTGGGAGAGCCAAAAACAACACCTACCTTTGCAATCTGGCAAGCAGGTCCTAAATACCTTACGTGAATGTTGGATTTAACGATACAAAGGATAGCAAGCGCAGGAGAGCAAAGCCCTTGGAGTCTTGATGCTGCAGTGGATGGCTGGAGTACAAATTACTAACTCTACGTTGTGGAATGACCCGGTTTTGTCATATGATGACTACCATTCC
>NW_010104718.1:0-6800 GCF_000699245.1 Pterocles gutturalis | reverse complement strand
TATTCAGTTGCGAGTTTGGAGTGACTCCAGTATGTGGATTAAGAGTAAACTATTATGGATGATAAAGCACTAAATAAAGCATAATATTTATTTATGAAAATGCATAAATGACAAAACACTGCAATGGTGCTATATAGGAAAATAAATATATATATATATGAGGAGACACACCTCTGAGAAAGTGAAGGATCTGCAGTTGTATAACTAGTGTCTTGCCCATTTTCTCCCAAGACTCGAAAGGCCAGATTTGACTCTCAAATCTCCTACCCGCTGTAATCGCAGATACTGTAAAGGGATATTCTTAACGACAGAAAACAGCCCAAGGCAAGCTTGGGAGTCATTTGTTCTGGCACTGTGACGTTCCTGGTTGACTTTCTGCAACACTCAATGGGTAATTCTTATGGTTTCATGTACAGTAACGACAGGTTGGTACATTTATTTTGCCAGGTGTGGTCTTTTAATGTCACTTCGAGGTTTTGGTAGATTCACAGTGCACCTCAGGTAGGGCTTGGAAGTCGGTGGTGGAGATGATTGTGACTTCAGTGCCTGCAGGTTTGGAAATCCAGTTTTCAAACGTAAATCAGTGACGGAAGTTTAGTTTAGTGACTTAATGGTGTAGGTAAGATGGCATAGATAAGTGGGAGAAGAAGGAAAGAAAACAAACCCAAAAGGAGGAGACATGCCATCTAGCAACTGCTATCCTTTCTCTAGCACAAAGTTATTTCTATTAAAGGAAAGGTTAACAATGTAAAGACTAAGCAACTAATTTGTGTTCTTTTTTGAGAACCAGTGCCTTATTAAACCTGTAAATAATGTAATTAGAAAACCTGGGGAACAAACTGTTACGTTGTATTTCTTCGAATTGTATATGGTTGTTTTAACATTCCCCCAAATAAAATTGTTTCCATCTTCCCATGAAAAAAGATTGCTTTTACTTCTGTTTACTTTTCATGTCCTTGAAAAGCACCACCTTTGGGTTTCATTTCGCTGGCTAGATTATTTTGATCGTGCCGCATGTTATTTCTTTTTTTAATAAGATTTTTTTTCTCTGAGCAAACAAGTAAACAGTAAAATGTTGCATATGTTGCATATGTTTCCACAGACATAAAAAAGCATCACCCCTTTCACAACTTGCTGAAGAGAAAAATAGTAATTAAAATAGCATTATCACTAATAGAGCAGTCACTTGAATTTTGTGGCTGTTTATGTAAGTCCATAGAAATTTGGCATTTGGCACATAATATTTTTGTGAGACCTCCTCTTCTCTTTTTTCCCCTGACATGTTTATGAATCATGACTACTATTTTTAATAGCTCAGGAGGTCATCTGCTCAGACTGAAGCTAGATTTTCCAGCCCTGTGCAGCTTATATACACCACATCAGCTGAAACGTGGCATGGCTTAGTGCTGAGAGATGTTGGAGCGTATGTATCTCTACATATAGAGAGAGATTTGTATGTATTTGTGAGGTATTGGTACGTATTTGTGTTCACAGCCTGAGCTCTCCTCTCGTCCTGCAGTGCTGTGCTGCAGCATGCAGCATCCAGCATCCAGCTCAGCATTCCCTCATGTGTAATTATGCTGCTGGTTATTTTCAGAGACGTGTGTAAACAGCATTTTTTCCCTTGAGCCACATCTTACTGGTGACTAACAGAGACCTGCAGCCCTCCTGCTTCACCCCAGGCCATACGTGACCAGCGGTGGTAGAGCGCTGCAGTTATTTTCCCGCAGCGTTTCCACAGTCCCTTGGCCGGGACACATCTGGGTGGGAAAGCCCCATGCTTGCTGCACATTGTCCCTGGCATTTCACTGTATCCCAGAGTTTTGGGGCTCTTCCTGCTGCCTTTAGCTGCACAGTGCTGATGGGGATCTGGTGCTTCAGCACAGCCTGTCTGGGCTGCACCTTGTCCTGGTTTCAGCTGGGACACAGTTAACTTTCTTCATAGTAGCTAGTAAGAGGCTGTGTTTTGGGTTTGTGCTGAGGAGAAAGCTGATAACAGTGATGTTTATAGTTCCTGCCAGGACAGTCAAGGTGGTTCTTCTCTGCTGTGCCCGTGTCTGCAGGGGCAGGAGAAGCTGGGAGGGAGCACAGCCCCAGTTACTAGCCTAGGATATGATCTTAGGTTTAGGATTGAGACCCAAAGTGGTGAATAGACTATCCCATATCATGTTCTGGATCCCTTCTTCCTCTGGGTCAGCTCTCTTTCCAGGTCGGCTCTCTCAGGGTGGTCCCTCTCGCCGGGTTGTCTCCTGGTCTGGGACGCTTGGACTGTTATCTCTGTTCTGTGAGTGCAGTTTCAGGACTCTCCCTGCTCCAGGATCGTTAGCCGGGAACGGGCTGAGCCTTGGTTATTGGGTGGTGAGCAGTGTCACTCAAATATACTCATTCCTATATTTGTATATATTATTATTTTCAACATTATTGTAGTTTAGTTATTAAATTGTTCTTATCTCAACCCATGAGTCTTTTTCCCTTTACCCCTTTTAATTCTCTCCCTCATCCCTGGGAGAGGTGGGAATGAGTAAGTGGGTGTATGGGGTTGGCTCCCAGCCAAGGGTAAATCCATCACACACCTTGTCCTGCTGCTGAGATATGTGTTTCTGCAACTGCCCTCTGTTCCTCCTATCCCCCTTGCTTTTCCCCCTAACTTTCTAGGTATGGCTTTTGGGGGCAGTCCTAGGCTCTGTTCTCCTTTTCTTTCCTCTCCACTATGCTAGGTGCGTGGCTACTATCTAGCCTTGGGCTTAGCTGCTTGTATGTTCTGCAGCTGCCGGTGATGCCAGGTCTGGTTTCCTTCCATTCAAGGTTGGCAGAGTCACGCTACTGTCCCCTGCCAAAAACTGAAGCTCTGCTGCCTCGTGAAACACACCCAACCATGCCTTTCGCTACCCGGGGAGGAGAGCTGCAGTCTCACCTTCAAACGCAGAAACACCAGACACTTCCAGGAGTCTCAGGAAGAACAACTAGAGGGGAGGTACCTAAAGGAAAAGTCCCTGCACATAGAGAGGGATCTGCTTGGCCAAGGCAAAGGCTGCAGCGGGTCCAACCCACCGGGGTGTCAGAACAATACAATCGTAGAATAGCTTGAGTTGGAAGGGACCATGGAGGTCATCTAGTCCACCCTCCCCCCCTGCAGTGAGCAGGGACAGAAACCAAAGGAAACTCGAGTTCAGCAGTACACATAGACAGGGTGGGAATAATGGGCTGGACAGAAAATAACTTGTCTCCTGTGAAAGCTAAGTATGCAAAGGGAAAGGCAGACAGACACCAGGAAATGTAAAAGCAGCGACTGCATCCCAAGTTGGCATCTTAATTCTGCAGAAACCCACCCTGCTTGCAGCTCAGCTCTTGTTAGCTGTGGGACCATATGGTGGCCAAAGTTACTTGTGTCCCTTGGGATACAGATCCTCCCATCATGTCACAGCTCCAAGTCCTCTTCACAGATAATCTACCTCTTCCTATTACAGAGAGGATAATCATAACATAATAAAAAAATTAGTAGTTCTCCCTCTGTGTTGCCAAAGGTCCAGTGGCTTTTAGATGGAGTAAGCGTCTTCCTGGCGCTTGGCCGCAGCTCTGTGCCATGCTGGATGTATTTGAGCAATGCCCAGTGTTTCATCTGGACTCAGGGTGGCAGGTCTGGGCAGCTGTCTTCTGCCTGCCATGCAGTTCACATTAAAAACTGCAGTGGAAGGAAAAGACAATAAAGCGACCTTACACCTTGGGAAAAGCTTGCTCTAATCCAGGCATACAGGGGTTTTTAAAGGTCTGCCCTTTTCCATCTGGACTGCAGGGTCTCGCAAACCCGGCAAATAAGACTTGTTCTTGGCTTTTGGGCTGTTTGCTGTGTTTGGCTTCGTATGCTGAGTGTTGCAGCTCTGACTTAACCTTGACTTGCCCCTTGCAAGGAGAGCTGCTGAGCGAGCACGTCGTGCGGTTGCACTGGCAGGCTGCGGGTCTGGCATATGAGATGGCAAGGGCTGAGCATCCTCAGCTCAGCCCAGCGCAGCAGGAGAGCCCGAGGGCCAGCAGGCAGCCCTGCACTCCCATGGGAGGGGAGAGGATGGATGGGATGGAATGGCTTGGGTTGGGATGGGATGCTGCGTATTGCCTCCATCACCCGCAGGATGAGCTCCTCAGCCCGGGGCTGACCCGCTGACGAGGGGCTGGCTGTAAGAGATGACCCTTTTCCCACTGCCAGCCCACACCTCAAGTGGGAGAAGTGGCCGCATGGTGGAGTTGCTTCTTGCACCGCTTGAAACCAGAGTTTAATTCTGAGCACAACTGCTGAGAAACAACCACCATCTCTGACAGTGGGGGATGGGTGCAAGAAGAGTGAACTTCGGTGTTGGGACATCGTGTCCACCTGGCGAAATTGGACATAAGCAGGTATTGCTGGCCAAAATCACCTTGCCCAAGTAGCTTTTCATTTGCCTCCCAGGCGTTTGTGACAAGCCCAGTGGTCCCCTCCACAACAAACACCTAGATGTGAGGAGGGTTGCCAAGCTCAGTAGCTGAGGATGTGTTTTCTTGCCTGTTGCTTTTCTCCACCTTTGACTGTGGCCACAAAATGCAAACCCCAGGAAAACTGTCCAGGGAAAATCCTCCTGTAGCTGCTAGGGTAAAATCCATGAGGATTTATGAAGTGCAATGAAACAACCTGCATGGGCATGTGGATGTTGTGAATGGTAGCCTATAAGGGAGATCACAAGTTCTTATGTGCAGAAACATTTCTTTTGAGCAGATAATTTTTTTTGGTTGTTTTTAAAGGAAACTAAATAAAAGGCTCCACTTTCCTTCCAAGCTTCCAGGAACCAAACAACTGAATACAAATTAGTGGTGTATTTTTTTTCCAGTTGCTTATAAATATAATTTATTACCTGTTTAAAAATTCTTTCTTACACTTTGTACATGTCAGGCTGACAGAATAAATGCAGGCATTTACAAACAGAGGGAAGGAGAAAAAGGGAGGGGGGTAAGAGGCACACTCAGAACTAGTAAACCACACCTCCACTGTACAGCGATACAAATAACGCAATGGCTAGCACTTCTCTGGTAGGAAGTCAGTCTTTAGAAAAAGGAATTGCATAGAAGATACAGCAATAGGGAAATCAAAACCAAAATAGTTATCCAGATCTGAATAGCAAAGAAAACAAATCCCACCAACCCTGGTAGAGCTGAGACATGGGAAGAGGAAGGAGGAACGCGATGAAGATGTTCCATTTCCTGTGGGCCCTCCTTCTTTGCGTTGGAAAGGTACCAAAGGTACCATCTGAACTTGTTGTATTTACTCTTCAACATTGACAGAACATGTGTTAGCAAAAAAGTCTACCACATGGATGTGCCAAAACGGTAATGCCATAACTTCTCCATCTCAGCTGTGTTATTCACCCTGCTTCAAAGGAGGTCATTGACTCGCGGCTCGGAGGGTGTTTTTGCAAGGTGCCTTGCAAGATCTATGGGAGAAGAGTGTTTTGCTTCTCTTTCATCCTAATTTTATTTACTTTCCAGTCTAATTTTGCTTTTTATTTGTATTGTTTGAGCTCCCGAATTTACTGGCAGGCTGTAGCAAGAGCCAGCTGGCAGCAGCCAAAGATGCTCTCAGGGCTGTGCAAGCTCCTCACATGTAGGGGCTATTGTCCCACCAGCTGCAAGGCAGCAGCTGGAGACCCAAGTGCCAGTACTGGAGAGTCACCCCACCGCTGCGGGAGGGCCCAGCCTGATTACATCCTGCTTCTGCGCAGGCATCCAGCAGTTCCTCATGGATGGCATGGGATCCTTTTGGGGAAAAGGCCAGGCCCAGGGTACAGTGCACACAGCAATTAATTTCTTTGTCAACAGCTGAGGAGACGGAACCACTATTAAATACATTTAACCACCATCACAGAAAATGTGAGATACCTATTCAGTGATAGAGGTTTGTGGGAACTCTGGGTTATCATTGCGCTTTTTTTTTTTTTTTTTTTTTTGTACAGGCAGAGCTTATCAAAGGACTTTCAGACAAATGGATTTTCAGATTTCAGGGAGCAGGTTCCAAGCTTAAAGGACAAGTCAGTAAATAAACTAAACACTCCCATCTCAAGCGAGGATCTTGACCTACTAAACTTGAGGGCTCATTTCTTTGGCTTTGGTTCAAGTCCAACTCTAGTTCCTTGCCAGTTTTCACTCTGCTGGCTCTCGATGTACTGCCTATTTGACCTTGCAGTGATGATAAAGCACTCAGTTTTGACCTTCACCTTCCCAGGCAAAAATTGTTCACAAGAGGATGCCCACAACTTACATCAGAGCTAAAAGCCTCCAGCAGTACGTCCTTGATTTTCTCCTCTCTGTCTGTCTGTGTATATACACACACACTTTACATTTCTGTTAAATTCCCTCTTTAAGGGATGTCCGAGATACATGCTTCAGCATTTAAAAATCTGCAGTGCAGCTCATTTCATGAACTCAAGGTTTCACACACAACCTAGGAATGGGTTGTGGTGGTGACCCTTGGTGGTGACTCCTTGGAGTCCTTGTGGGAGAAGGGCCAAAAGTTTGGTTTCCATTCACAAACCACTCGCATCTTCACATCGCCCGACATTAAGCAAGCCAGCCTGCAAACTATTAGTTACTTTATGGCCAGACAAGAGCCAGAGTAATACCTGAAAAGACTTCTGAACACTCAGTAGGATAGTTTACAAAGCGCCCTGGACACAAGATTAAAAAAGAAACCAACCTCAACAGTATCATCTTGCTGAAAATTAACCTCAGAGCTGTGGTAACTACTTGGCTAGAGCATACAATGGTCTAAAGGTCCCCCC
>NW_010104717.1:0-17463 GCF_000699245.1 Pterocles gutturalis | reverse complement strand
CACCAGGGGAGGTTTAGGCTAAATATTAGCAAGAACTCCTTCACCGAAAGAGTGATCAGGCATTGGAACAGGCTGCCTGGGGAAGTGGTGGAGTCACCATCCCTGAAGGTGTTCAAGAAACGTGTAGATGTGGTGCTTAGGGACATGGTTTAGTGAGTTAGGTGGTGTGGGTTGATGGTTGGACTTGATGATCCTTGAGGTCTTTTCCAAGCTTAATGATCCGATGATTCTATGAAACTGACTTAGGGGAACAGAAAATTACAATACACAAGCACTTCCCCATGGCTCTGTTTCAACATACTGCTCACTGTCACCCAGCATATAGCACATGCAATATAATTAAAAATAATCAATATTCATCTGGAAGACTGCCGTGTGAAAGCATGCTAGTAAGCTTCACTGCAAAGCAGAGGCCGTAGTGGATGCCAGCAATAACCAAAGAAATAATTTAAAAAACTGCATGCTGCGAGGAACAAAATTCATTATGCTACAGTGAATTTTTTGCTAAATATCAAAGCAACTTGGCAACCCATACTTGATATAAGACCTTCTTAAAAATCTCATGTATTTATAGATAATCTCACAATAATGAATCCTCAAGGTTCTCAAGAACTTTAAAACTGCATTTGGCAATTTGCTCCAGAGAATAATGAAGAAACAGACAATTCTGAAGTTACCACTGACATACAGTATTTTCATTGAAAATGCTTCATGTTGTCGAGTACTTGAAGAGGTTTTTTTGGGGTGTTCTGTTGTTTTGGTGTTTGTTTTTTTTTCAGAAGAACGAAGAGAATGGAAAAGGGTGACATGTTCACCCACATGCTAAAAAAAGCACATATTTATAAAAGCAGGAAAAACACAGATGAGGTATTTAAGCTCTATGCATTCAGTACAGAGATGCTTGGACAGGTTTAGGTATTAGAAGCTCTATCAAGTTTTCCATCTAAAGCGCAGGAATAAGTAATTGGGATCAGTCCCAGTTCACACCCTGAGGGGCCTCTGTTCTTCAAGCAGTGGTAGAGCGAAGCTCTTTCTTTGCTCATGGATATTGAGAGCCAAATCCAGACACAGACTTAACTACCACTGGCCTCCCAAAAAGTTAGCATTTTCAGGTTAGGAGGAACAGTTCTAACTACAGTTGACTGAACTGTGTCGGACCTTTGCTCAACTATGCACCCAACAACGTTTGAAAATGCCTTTCCCTTGTCCATACAAGTGCACAGTATTCAAAAGCACTAAAATACATGAATGTAAGACTTGTTTTTCAAGCATAAAGCTGCATTAACAGCTAGACAACAGCTGCATTATCCATAATAGAAACATTCATTATAAACATCAATAAGGTTAATGAAACAACACATTAACTACTTCTGATGGCTAATTAAACCACAATACAGATCAGCTTGGACTAACAAAAAGCATTTCTAAACAATACCAGGAACATCACATAAAGTGTCTGCTATGAATTCCAGGCTGAACTTGGCTAAAGCACATCACTAAGCACTTCCCACATTCCCGATTACCCATTAGACTTTCATCACCAAATACTCAAAGTGCTAACTTTATTTTTCAGCTTAAAGATTAAGTACACATAAGCACCATAACATTTTCCTGTTTAGAACATTTTTTCCAAAGAGTTTAGATTCAAAAGCTATGGTGGGAGTATAAGGAGATAAATCATGTACATATAGCTAAGCATCATAAATTCTCACCTGTAGCAGTAAGATGAATGACTTTACTATTTACATCCATAAATCACTACTGCTTATACTATTACAGATGTCATACTCTGTGTTTCTATTCACAGAAAATGCACGAGAAACTAAAAAGTTACTTAAAAGCAATATTAAAAATTTAGTTTGAGCCCCAAAAAAACTTTTCATATTTCCATCACCTATTAACTGGACATTTCTGAAAATCTACAGTATGTCTGTGCATCTGTAAGCAAGAAGAGAAAATGAAATATTTGGGGCATGGTGGCCTGGAACAAGGTCTTTGCAAGTAGTGGTTATAGAACAAAAGCCATTTTAAAGATTTGTAGTGTACCAACTGCCTGGACATGGATCAATAAAGAGCACAGGACAGGAAGCACAAGTAATGTGTGTCGTACGCAGGCGTGTATTCTCCTTCGCCTCCCAGATTCCCTTTTGCTTTTTGCTTGCTCTAGAAAAATACAGTCCCTTATGAAACATTTTCATAAAAGTCCCTCTCTGAAAGACATTTATTACAAGACTTTAATTATTGTTTTTTGCTTAAAGAGTGCAGAAAGTTGCACGCAAGGCAGAGAGACAGCATACAAGGTACCGATGCATATATACAGTTCAATAGGGAGTTTTTGCTTGTTGCATTTTGATTCTTATTCCAAAACAGAGCAGCATCCAGTGAAAACCACTTGCATTGGAGGCTTTCTTTTTAATGTAGACTATTTATAACAGAAAGCAAAGCTAGAAAGTTGGATTTTCTACTTATATGAAGATATAGAAAAGAAAATGTCAGACTCAATCAGAATGTGATGTCAGGAGTCACACAGGAAAGGAAATTTATATATGCATTTAAAGATGTATTAAGAAGGTCTCTAAAGCCTGAGATTAAATTCCTCTGATATCATAATATTGTGTTTCCTATGTATCCTTCTTCACATATTAGTATTTCACTCGAGTGTTGTGGAACAGATAAAAATGGAGATTCTGTTTATACATCATTCAGAGGTCAGTTGGCAGCATAAGGGTTGAGCCTGTTAGCAGAACCGAGAAAGCTTCTATACAATTTGTATACCTGTGGTAAAACACAGCTGCAATAAAAACAAACACACTGAGGAGATACAATGCAGAAGAGTGTTCTGTATTTCATTATAACATGCAAAATGGTCGTTAAGCTTTTTTACATTTTATTGTGCATCTTTGAACAAACAAGAGAGCATAAAATGAGAATACATTTTCCCCAGCTTTTATCTCCTCCATTGTGCTGACTGACCTTTTGAGAGGAGTACTAGCTATTACTACATGTTTAGAAACCACCTCACAAAGCACAGCTCAGCCTTGCTTGAGGTCTCCAAGCACTCAACTGTTCCAACCCATCAACAAAAGCTTAAGGATTTTTTGCTATATATAATGGCTATTATTTACTTCTCTGCAACATGAACAAACCTTCTTCAGGAAAATTAGTCTAACCCACAGAGCATATACAAACTTCACTGCAAACAAATATATTGTACCTTACCGCTTTTTTCAAACCTGTCTATTAAAAGCAAAAACAAAAACAACAACAAAAAAACCCAAACAAAAAAATCCCACAAAACAAGTCCCAGGTCCCTCTTCCACAAATCTCCAAACAACACAACTCTTCCAGAGCTGAGTGTAGTGTTAAGTAAAGAGATAAACCGCACACAGCTAAAGTCTGAACAGAGAAAAAAATAGAAAAGGAGTTACCTAACTATTTAGCAACTAGTAATTACCACTAATGAAAGAAAAAAAATACAGAAACTACAGAAGAGCATGTTCCTTATTTATTTACTATAAGGTGAGTGTATGCATCTCAACCAATCTGAAGGCAAAACTTAATAACATATGTACACCAGTATATTTCCAAAATAAGAACTTCAGGGAGAAGTTGGACATCCTGCTTGAATACCTGAAGTCAGCTATATGTTCACAGGATTCACAAGTAACTTTGTTTGACATCTTTAAAAGATACATTGGTCTATACTTTGAGAACTGAAGTAAACTAGAACACCCTCCTTATAACTAACACATCTCAATTCACCTGCCTGCTTACTATATACTCTCACCACCCCATCAGCTCTCAACATGCCAAGCATACATGACATTTCAGAGATCAATTACTTGTATGTAACAGGTGACCACGCTCCTACTGGTGTTTCTGCCCCAGGGCTTTTGTTGGGGGTAGAAATGCAATGCACTGCCAAAGTCTGAGGGGCACACAAAGAGCAGATTTGCCAAAGCAGATTTGCCAGCTCCTCTTCCCCAAATTAACACTCAAACACCCCCCACCTCCCTTATTACAGTTTGGATACCAATGAGTGTTCTCTCCATGAATGCAGAAGACAAATAACATAATTCCAATAAATTTGTTTGAATCCACACTTCTTTAGTCACTTCCATGGGAGATGATGTCATATATACACAAATTGGAGATTTATTATACCATCAAGGCCACAAGAAGTTAAGTTTTCCATTGTTACTGTTGACATCATTATCTCCCAAGCCCTGAATGTAGATTCCAAAGGTGAAAAAAATTACGTACAATTCAACCTCATATCTAAATAATGCTTTAAAAGGACAATTATTCAACAGGATAACTCATTGTCATAACCACCACACATGTAAAATTCCAGCCAAGAGCCCTGCACGTGCTTGTCTAAGAATCTACCTTTATACATTCAAAACGCAGTCCCACTATAAATATTATTAGTGAGTTTTTAAATTAATGCCAAAGTATTTCTCTGTTGTGGCTACTGTCTCAAATAATCCATTAACACTACACCTACACTGAAGCACAAAGAGTCACAGCTATTTCAAGTACACTGGGCCAGATACACTCAGCCAGAACAAAATAACTGCAGATGTACTGACATACTGACAAAGGGATCTGAAAAATATATGTCCACTTGGGACCTGAACTTTCACAGAACTGGTCACAGAAGCTTGTAGAAGCTGGTACTGCTTCTTAAGATTTCACTAACATCCCGATCTCCACCAAGTAATAATTTCATTATGAAAGACAGACAAAAAATATAAAGTTGAAACTTAAAAGAGTTAGTTTCACTTTCACATCTTCGGGTAGATAGGTAGGCACACAGGTAAGAACTGTATTAATGCTCAAAATGGTTAAAAACAGACACCTGAATTTTGGCAGTTTCACTATGGAAGAGTCCAGCTGGTACTGGAGCTATTAAAGAAAAAAAATAATTGCATAAAACCATACTATATTTTATAGCTATCCAACAAGCTACATTATTGAAATCAGATCCTCATTAGAGCAGTTTAAAAAGCACCTCTGAGTCTATTAGATCAGAGGAGTGTGGTCTCTGTAGGCTCTTTCCATTCATTGTCTCAAAAAAAATGAGAGCAGTCAGTACTTTCTTTCTCCCTTAATTACGATAAAGAAAAGCTGCAGAGAAACTGATTGATTAGCACCATAAGAAAACCATTGTTTTTTCTCCTTAAGGGCACAGGAGGTCACACCACATATCAGCACCTCACCATGTTAGAGCCAAGGATCTGAGACAAGCTTGCAGGTGGGAACAGTTGAGTCCCACCCCAAATTTGTAAATCAGAGGCTTTATTGAGGCCTTCAAACAGTTGAGGATTGAGCTGTTTATCTTTAGCACTTTGTCCCTTTGGTCTTTGGCTTCTACGATCTATATTAGGCAATGTTTTTTTCTAAGGAGAAATCAGCTGTTGGCTCATGTGCAATTGACTGGAGCCTACTCTCTGAACAAACAGTGCACACAGTTGCTTCTGAATAAACAAGACACTTTTAAAATTGGTTGACAAAGAATTTTATATGTTGTTTTGGACTGCATTAGGCACAGAGACCAAAGGCCAAATCTTTTAGGCTGCTGTAACACAGCATCATTGATAATATTTTGAACTCCAGCACTTTATTTTTTTCTGTGAAGACTAATGGCTTTTTTTAAATTGCTTCGGCTGCAGGTGTTCCAAACTTCAGCAGCTATGCATGGAAGGCTACTTACAGATCAGAAAGAGCTACTATGTCTTTCTAATGGAGTAATTAAGTTAAGTGCTTTCTTCTTGAGAAATACAGGGAGCTATCTACAGTGAATTCAGAATAGAAAACCAGCACATACAGCACACTGCTATTAAAGTTTATCATTTGATCCATTCTGTCATTAGCGTGACCACAACATTCAATCAGAAGAAAGTGAATGGTTAACCTATAATCAGAGAACAGGTACTATTCAGAAGATACTATATGTGCTTATAAATGGATTATTTGAGATTTAACCAATCATTAGAAACTCAGATTGCTTTTAAAGATTAAAACTAGCTATTATCACATTTTCTAACAGACGGAAATAAGATAATGTCTATATTTATGAATATTTCTAGACATATATTTCATACAAGTTGATATTCTCTCATGTTAATTTAAAATTCCATTAACTCCAATACCTCAATAGAAAGAGCTCTAAAATACCTGACAAAAACTTCAACGATGACTCGGTTAAGCTAAGATCTACTATCAACCTAAATAAGGACTTCTTTATCTTTTTTTTTTTTTTTGAAGAACATGATTGGGCACATAAACAAGAAGAAAAGAATACAGCATCCTTCCTATCACATCTCACAATACGCCTTCCATTCCCTTGGCCACAATATTTGTTTAACACTGAAGAAAGATTAAATAATAACCTTCAGCTATAACTTAAAGATACATCTGAAGATCAAAGAAGATAAAAATTTTGAAAGAGCTTTGTTTCCTAATGACCTTTAGGGGGCTAACACATTTATATATTATATGCAACGTAAATTATATTTAGCTGTTCTTTTGTTTAACTTTGTTCTATATTAAAAGCACAATTTTGTCAATAATGCAACTTCATCTTGCAGATAAAGGAAATGAATCAAAAATTGGCACTGGATATGAAGAAGTGACTGAATGACTTTAGAACTTTGTGCAGGCGGGTGAATGGCCCATTGTAAAAGTTCAGTCCCGCAAGACAACATTTAATCAAGGGATTGACTTCAAGACAGCTGCAATCAGTATTTGGTTCTCATGGACCCAACTGCAGAAGCTAGACTCTCACATGGGTAAGATTTGCACTGCTTGCTTAACACTGTTTCATGGCAGCCACAGAAGGATTGGAAACATGCACGTACATTTTGTGCAACTGTCCAAAAAAAAAAAAAAAAAAAAACAGTCTTGAGCTTGTCAAACTCCATGGGCCAATAGGATATGCATGATTTGCCACAAAAGATCTGGAATCTATGATAAGGAACAACCCTTGTCAGACTTATTTACTACAGTCACCAGCTGAAAAATGAGGAGAAACAGAAGGAAGCAGACAGTCAACAACCTTTATAGTAGAAATCTTACTAACAAGCTTTGATCTTAATTGTAGCGTGGAGGCAAAGCCCACCCTGGTGTGTTCCATCCTCTTGAAGTCTCAGACGTAACCCACTACCAATTCCAGGCATCCAGGCTTGCCAAGCTTACTTATAAGCATCTATATTAAGAGACAGTTTAAGCTATAACAAGGAGGGGGGAAAAAAAAAAAGCCATCATATATTAAAATAAACACCCAAGTGGGCAATTATACTAGTATATACTAGCAAGTCTTGGAGCATCTGGATAGATTTCCACAAGGGACAAACCTTTCTTTTTCACCTTTTTCTATGAATTGTCCCCAGTACTAACAGTTCAGTGTGTACACGCTTTCAAATCCTCACTTTCCAAAGTCCATTTCAGAAAAATCCTAAGGTTTCCTTAGATAAATCAGGATACACCAGCTGAACGTTATGAACCTGTAAAAAATAAAATTAAGTCATACAACTGAAATATTTCCTGATGAAAAAGTTAATTTTAGTACTGAATTTCTGAGCAAGGATCAAAGGCGACAACCAGACCAGCCCGAAGTCAGCAGATCTGGGATGCAAAGTCAGCAGGCGTGCTTAAGAGACCCAGACTCACTACCTGTGTTGCCTCTGGGAGATGCAAGCCCCAACAAATACTTTACAACTCTACTTTGGCAGTAGGTCATCCTGGCTTTCCGAGGCACTACCAAAGCCAGTGGTAGCATGCAGCCACACCTGTTTTGCCTTCCCTTGAAAACTGCAACATTAGACTACTTATTCAGATAATTCACTTTGTCAAAAAAAAAAAAAAAATCTAAATATATATATATATATCAATTCCCCCACAATCTCCCTGTAAAGACATCAGTGAAATAATTGTATGTTCTGCATACTAAAAAAAAAAACAACCCAGAAAAAGGAAACAAATCTGTACAATTCTGTCAGACATAACTTTTGAGCCTGCAGATAATACCGTATACAACGAGTAAGAACGAAGATTCAGGAATTCCTAGTATCTTAGTTACATTTCCAAAAGCATCTCTGCAGTTTTCAATAACTTTTATTATCCATTTGAGTATGGGAAATCTTAAAGAACAAAAAAAAAAGCAGCATGTTTTATCCACCCTTTGCCCATCCAAAAATACTCTGCTACATATGTCTTTTTGATGTATGTTTGGATAACATAGTAGTCTGGTTGAGGTATCATCTGTTTTCCAAAACACTGCCTTCTTTAGGATTAAGTACTATTAGGATATTCAACACAAAACAAATCTGTAGGACAGATTTCCTTTGTTTTCTATTCTTTAGTCCCCATATAGACCTATTATAATCCCACACAGTTTGACATGTTTCTGTGAATATTTGACTTAACATCACTGAGCAATGGATTCCGCTAAACAGTCTGCCATTTTTCTTTTTTAATTTGAAATAAAGTCAAATAAATTCAGTAATATTGAATCCACAATAGCTCCACAGGCAAGGATAACAAATCTGAAACAAGGATAAATGAAACAAAGAAATCAGTGTCAGCTAGATATGGATGGATGTAAATCTATATGCGAGTTTTCTGAAAGGCGTTGAAAAATTGAGCCCACTAACCTGGAAAAACAAGTTTTACCAAATGTAGCCACTTCACTGGGATAAGAGCAGGTCTAAATATGAAAGCTTACATATGCTTCTCTCCTCCCACCTCTACATCCAAGACTTTTCAAAGAGATGGATTATTTTAATTTCACATCCCTGTCAAATTAATAATAAAAAATAGGCCTGGACTCCAAATTGCTTTATCTTGATAAACAGTTTCCTAAGGCATTTTCTTTGAAGAAAATTCCTGCATTACCCTGTCTCCACTTAACAAAAGTTTTATTATGTTTTTCTTTCCACTTGCTATTTATCTACTGGAAAAAGGCAACATTGATCTCCCTGAAAATAAACAGCTCATACCAGTTTAATTCATTAATTTAAACACTGTAATTCATTTTGTTTCATCTGACACCCCCCCCCCAAAAAAAAAAAAAAAAAAAAAAAAGTCACAGGATATTTTCAATGAACTGAGACACTCCCTTTCAAGGCATTTAAATTTCAGTTTTGCAGCTCTTTATTCATCCATGTTTATCACTTTGCGTTGAAAATTTTTTTATGGATTAGGCTGAGCAATCAGAGTTTGAACATAAGGCAAAGAGACAGCTATCCATATCCATCAATTCTGAACATCAACTTCAACCGTTTCCACAGAAGGGCACAGGTTCAGCTTTGGTTCTTTAATCTGCCTTGAATGTCAAGCAATGACATTCAATCTATCAGGTAACACAACAGGTACATATACATAGGACTATATGATGCTGAGGTTCCATGGTATAGCACCTTCAAACAGGCAAGAAACCCACAGAAAAGTGAGGCACCAATTTAGTTTAGGCTTTGTGATAATGCACATTGGACAAACCAAAACAGGAGAGAAGCACCAGTCCATACCCAAGAACGACTGACATGCCAGCGTTTTAGCAAGAAGGGGGCCCAGTACACAAGCCCCACAGCCTCACCAAGCTCTGAGCAAACAAGCATCTCTGTTTAAAAAAAAAATAGATAAAATAAATAAGGACACAGCTCCACTAAACAGATAGCAAATTCAGTGGCCACTGACTCTACACCCAAAGCAATCACACATCTATCAGCTTGTGCTCAGTCAGCACTATGTCTACAAACCACCTCTAGAAAGGAAAGAGGACAAAGAGCCTCACAAGAGTCACTTGTACTTCTTACATCTTAAGTTTTATACATAAAAATATAAAGCTCTTCAAGACATATCAGCTCCCTGCTTTTTTAAGCAGTTTTCCTAACTCTTTCATGTGGTGATTTTTTTTTCTTACTACGGGCTAAGCAAAAAAAAATTCAAAAAAACCTACTCTCAAAAATTAAACCCTTACCCAAGATACTTGATGCTGAGAAGGGAGTCTACTTAAGGAAGCCAGCTTTTCAGTATTAGATTTCCTTCACAACTACTAAAGAATGCTAGTTTGCACTGGAGTGAAAAGATATTTGCAGACTAACATGAGGAGACAGCAGTGGCCTAACAGTGGAAAAAAAACATTGGGACTTGGAACCGAGAGGGCAATTATGTACTCATTAGGAAAATAAAGCACAAAAGTGCTTTGATACTGCACCAGTTAGACACAGTTTTGAGATCTTTAAGTGTAAATTATTACAAAGCAAATATGTGGAGCATCAGTGTAGAGGTCTCAAAGGTATTATTTCAAGACTGTAAGTCACTGCTTTCCCAGACAAGTTAAATGAGTTCTTATGCAATGATGACATAAAAAATTATGGGGGTATGGGGCAGAAATTGAAGTAGAACAAAAGGGGAAAATATTTTTAAAATAAAACCCAGTTAATCTTAGACTTCACTGCATGCTGGGTTGCACTTCACCTTCATGTTGCTGGGCTTTCTGGTTCCCAACTGCAGAAGCTAAACAGAACCACTATCTGAAATGAAACAGTGAACAAATACAATGACTCTAAACTAATGCAGGTACATGAGCATGAAAAAACCCCAGCCCTTTGTACTGAAAAGTCAGTTCTCTACAGCTCCAACAGTTTCAGTACCATTTTAGATATAGCATCCCCGTAGTATTGTCCTCCCTTTCAATGTTACAAGTACACTTACTGGTTTTGCACCATCAAGTATCAAAATCACAACAAAAACCTCAAATTAAAAGTACATACTAAAAAATTCCTCCTCTACCTCATTGTTTAAATAAGAGAATAAAAACCACTTATTTTTAGGACAGTCAAGGCTAATAAAACAGATCCTGGGAATACAGAAGATTAAAGATTATAAAATACAAAAAAGCACGGTTTTCATCTATTCACCTCCCTGACCAAGGCAGACGGAAAAAAAACCCCTTCTCTCTAATATCGCCTTCAGGAGATTATGAAACATAAAGTCAAGTAGCTCTATTACCAAGAATGCTTCAGCTAGTTCCTTGCCTCTTATCTCCAGAAATAATTATCCTCTGTGACAGCAATGTCTAGCTTTCACTGAAATTAACATTTTTGCCCAATCTCCGTTATTCCGATGGCCACTGTGTGCTGTACTCTGTAAACTGACGTTAAGCTTCACAGCTGGAGAAATTTAATATAAGCCCACACAATACAGTTTGCTGCTTCCAACTACTGTCTAAGCTTCCCTCATTGGCTCAGACAACACAAATCTCTCCTCAGGTTTTTGTGAAGTTTCCACCATAAGCTTGACACAGCTGATGGCATTTGGAAAGCCCCATGCTCCCTCTTTCCTGTCCAGCTACTGTGCTGAAGAGGGTGGCCTCTAAGATCCTTTTGTAGACCTGTAAACAAACAATTCCTTTCATAATACTTTGAATAATTTTTTTAAAAACAAATGCAGCTTGTAACAGAATATATAGCCTCACTCTTCCTCTAATTGCATTAATTTTTCCATCCCAAGATAGCAAGCAATTTGGCTGATGTCTAGATCAAGAACACAAAACTTCACAGTCTGCACTCTTAAAATAACATAAGATCGGTCTCCGTTTTTTACTACTTATTTTGCGATCTCTGTTCTATCTCTATGCTCCATTGGAGGACTCTTCTTCCCACAAAGCCAGCCTCAAAACGCACTGAGAAGTCTGCAAAGCAGACGCAGAAATATTCCAATAATTTCCCAAATTTGGGAAATTGGGTACTTTGTCATCAAGTAGTCTTTTTGTGAAGTTACAGTACGTCTCAGAACACAGGCCCTTGGTTAGGTACACACAGAATTAAAATATTTTTTCAACTTGGAACTCTTCCTGTAATATATATATATTCTTTATGTTGATCAGATTTTACTGTTTTAGATTAGGAAACAGTAATTTGTTTCGTAATGCTATTCCAGATTTTGCTTTAGTTTGTGTCAACATGATACCACACATAATCCATTAAGTCTTTTATATCTTGACATATCTTGGAAAGCATTACTGTTACATTATCTGATACTGAGTTCCACTAACAATCTTCAAATTCACAGGAGCCTTTTGCCACCTTTCCTTTTTTTTTTCATCTCATGTATAGAGACAAAGGAGGTGGGGAAGACTAAAATCCACAAAGACATTCTGATTAGAGTCAGTAGGAGAAGAAGGTCACTGCTTCTTAATGCAGAAAAGGGTCATAGCTCAAGTCAGCAGAAGGACCAGGGATGGAACTAGAGCAAAACCTATTTTTGCTATACACATTTTCATTTCATGAACCATTTAATGGTATTTTACAATAGGTTTCTAATTTGGATTCTTTGTTGTTTAGTGAAGTTAGTCCAGACTGTAACTTAAATGTGCATGCACATTATAACAGCAAGCACTCCACACTTTTTATCAAATACAACAGTGAAGAAATCACAGCTGCATCCTGTTGACCTTGAAGATATAAACAATGGTTTGAGACCTTGCAAATCTCACCCTGAACTCGTGGTGATTCCCCCTGCTCTTCAAGGATGTGTGGCACTTTTTCATTTGGGACTGCTAGGCTCTAACATAACCTCTTAAAAACATTTTCCACCTACTGCTAAGCACTAGATGACAAGAGGTAAAGACTAAAATTTCTCATCTTCAAGTGGCACTAAAAGATAACAAGGACATCAGAAACAGGCATAGAGATAAAACAGCAAGTGACCCTGTAAGGCTCACTGCACATACATAAGCATGTAACAGGTAATGTAGTGAAGCCAACATGAAATATAGTCTAAAATGGTTTACTATCTCATCCATACTGAAAGGGAAGTTTAGTGATCAAAACTGACCACTGTAATCTATACAGTATTCTTGCAAACCTGCTGGCAAGACAAGACATCAGCAACAGCAATAGTGGGATTGTGCATGTCAGGAGAGGGGATAAGGTCACCTGTGTCATGTATAGTGTAACTATTTCTACAACAAGGCCATTACACCGTTTTCTCTTTTTACAACAAGCTGGAGTGCCTTGCTAATTTGTGCGGTAACCCTGGCATCAGCCCATCATATATGACTTTATATTTTCTTTTTTTTTTCTTTTTAAATAACACTCAATGGAAAAGCTTTGTTTTGCGAGTTTTAAGTAATGACTTAGATGTACTGGGTTCAGTCTAGATAAACACTTGAAATCAATGGAATTTAAAAGCTGAGGCAATTTTGAAAATCCTTTATGCACCTTTATATACCATAACAGTGTTTAAAGTCTAACTCACTAGATTCAGTTGTTAAGTACTTCACTAACAGATACACTAGAACCATCTTGTAAATCCAAGATGCTCCTACTCTGCTCATCTCACTATAGATGTCAAAATTAACTCCTGAAGTGCTGTAATGCCATAGCTTCATATAGAAAATCACTCTAAACTCTCTGTGTAACAGAAGTCAAAAATGTTGAGCATGTAAGGTAAAAGGCAAGTGCTTTCTCTCTACAATCTGGACAACCACCATCTGAGCCGACAAATGAGGGCATCCCAGACAATAAACTCAGTATCTGTGCATCCCACATCAAGTATAGCATAATAGGTGGCATATTCATTCCTCAGAGTCTTTAAAGACTCTAGTCAACTCTTACAAAACAACAGCATGCACAATTCACTGAGTTTTATCATACTGATAGAGGCCTGCAATTCATAAAAAACCTGCCATGAAAAGCAGAAATTTTAAGGTATAAGAATTCCCATCATTATATGAACATTTTTTATCATACATCACCTGACATAGCAAGTTTCTATAAAACATATGGGTAAAGCACCCCTCCCAAGCACCTCTGATGTGAAGACTGAGGACTTTTTTTTTCAGAATAGCTACAACCTCCAAGCATTTTAGAGCTATTGCAATTCATCCTACTATAGTGAAATAGTATGCACTTTTTCCAGGTAACAGAGGGAGGCAGGAAACTGAAAGAAAGAGGAGCCATACCCAAGTATAGATAGCTTTTTTTGCAAACCGGTATTAGCAAACAAAATGCCATGTCCTAATACCATTGCCACCACACAGAACACTACCTACTCACTACCTGTTTGCCTGAATAATGCATATTTCTAAAGTTCCTCTGCTTCCCTCTTCCAGTGGGAGACCTAAATGAGTTTGTAGCTGAAGCAACCATGCAAATAAGTCTTTATGCATTCATGCTTGTAGCTGAAGATACTAGGAACAACAGAAGTGGATACGACATAAAAGCAAAAAAAGAGCATCAGCTTTTGCCAATCATTCAAACGAACGCATCTCAGACAAAAAAATCCCCACTCTATTTATAGCTTACTTGCAAATGTTTTTTTCTCCTCATATATACACATGCACATTCATTATGCATAAAAACTTGTTTATACAGATGTACCTGTCACGTCAGTCACACGCCTGTGATATTTTTAAACTATCCCCTATAATCCTCCTACTTCTTATGAAAGCTAGAAGACACAAGGGAAGCTAAATACATAGTCTCCCACATGAAAGTTGACATTGTTTTGTTGTAATTATTCCTGCCTTTGAAAACAACCTAGAAGCTTAATCTCTGAAAGTCACCTTTTTTACCTTTCAATAGACACATAAATTCATTGCTATTCTCTACTGCTTAAACACTCAACTGAACAGTAGGCAATCTCTTCAACTGGCAAATCACATTACTACAACATTTCTTAATACATATGCACTATGAAGCACATACAATACCATTAAACTGCCTTTAAAAAAAACAACACAGAAAACCAGTATTCATCATGTAGTTTTACTTAGGTGTTTTAATATTACTATATAGATCAGTATAATTGTTCAAACTTCTGATTTATTTCAAGATGTCAACAGACAAAAATGCACATTCACACAATTCCTGCAGACACTACCAACCCAGCCATCTCAGCCATTTGTAGCTGTTTTTCCATGGCAATACATTAATTAGGAGAAAACAAACATGAGGGAAACTGGAGTACCACCATCTGAAATCTTATATTTCATCCAATATCCTATGTGTATCACAGCTGCATCGCAAAAGACACTGTCATGCCAGGTACACTATCTTTTAAACGATGCCCCAAGGCTCCCATTAGATTGTTGATAATCAAATGGCATTTTTCCCACAAGTGCAAAATATGCAGCTGAAAGCATTTTACTACTGCATGTAATCAATGAAAATTCTTTGAACAGTTGAGACTGTCAGAAATTTCACTTGAAAATTAAATTGCTAGGGTAAATAAAAAGCATTTTTTGCAAAAATCTGCAATGGATTTCATATGTGAGCTTACCAGAAACCATCAAAGTAGGTAACAGTAGATAAAAATTATCATATAGGGCATGTTTGCAACCAAAACTACTGAACTAGAGAAAGCTAGCTGACCATGTGGAAGCAGGCCTGACCACAGTGTGACCAAGAACTGACAGCTGCAATCTCCTCTGCAGTCACAGAAATATTTTTTCAATTTCAGTAACTAATGCACATTGAGAAACCAAAAGTGAAACCAAAAAAGAAAACCAAACCATTTTTATTTTCCCATCTCAGAAGTACATAAACAAGTTCAAAAGTACTATTGCCTCTAAAATCTAGGGTCACAGTAACCATTAGAGGTTGAACTGTTCATAGGTTAGAGTTACAACTTCTTTCACTTTAGAAACCTGCCTTAATTTGACATCAATCAAACACTTCAGCATCAGGTTATACTAGGTAAGAAGGCTGGTTTTAAAACTTTCTCCATTTTAACTGAAATCCACTTTTCATCCAAAACTTTGACAGGTGCATGAAAGAAATTGATCAAGTGAACGTAATTCACTAATAAAATAGGAGTAAGACGTATGAACATGCTATGACAAAATGACCATGCGTCTTGCCAACCACCTATTAAATCAATGGATAAATTTGCAAATGAATGGACTTTCATAGTTACTAGACTTACACGATCTCCAGAAAAAGAACAACAAATTTAAATCCAATATGTCTGAAATCCACGGGACAGAAACACTAGTCATACAAGAAAATCCATCTTAATTTCTTATCTGCTTATGTAGAAAAACATTGAAGTCATTTTGGTGATGATAAACCTGAAACTACAATTTTACAGAAAACTAAAAACTGTAGTTATCAAAGTTACTGCTGCAAATGAAGTTGCTCTTTAGATGATAGTAACAGCATTATAAGTGGATTGTGTGTTTGTTTTGGTTACCTTAATGCATTTTGTAGAATAATGGTTTGATTCCACTACACAAACAGTTTTATACACTCATTACCCTGCAGCCTCCTACAGCAACTTCGGGAAGTATGTCAAAAGTTATCCCAACTTCTTCTGGTAGGATGAAAAAATGTGTTTCCTGTTACCAAGGGAAAAAGCAAAACCTGTCCCGTACTCAACGGACAAGCAAAAGCAATTTGGCCCCAGTAGTGAAAGATACAGAATGGCAGAGACCTCAAAACAAAGCCATCATCTTTGAAAGGATTAATGCTTTTCAAGTTCTGTAAGATAAAGTGTACTTATAAAGGGAGGAACGGACTGTTCATGGAGCTTCAGGACAGAGGCTTGTCGTGACAGCAACACCTAGGCATCTTACTGTACAAACAAAATAATCACAGCGAAGTTCTTCCACAGAACTGGTCAGAACACATGTAGTCTTCACTCTAGTGAAGTCCCTCACAGGATCAAAGGTATTTCCTTACGAAAATAATAATCTCGTGCTTTAAGAAGCAGATGCCCCATCTTTTTCATGCCAAGCCAAAACAGAGGCCTATCCCTCTCATACAGCTTGACAGTAGAGCAGGCACTGTCAAAAACAACTGCCAAATGCAAGAGTCACCACAGCCTTTAGTTGCACAAGCTTCTCTTACACCCGAGTATGAGGCCAGAAACGCAGAACATTTAGCTCTTTTAAGGAAAATATACTGTGGTCACGACAAGGGAATAAACTACCTTCATCCAAGCATTTGCAACGTGACTTGAAGCTTTAAGTGCAATTACCCAAAAAGGAAGGAAGATTAAGACCTCCACGAGGAGTGAATGCAGGACAAGAGCAAAAATACAGGAGGCCAGAGTGGAGCAGAGAGAGCCTCACTCTGCTCTCTCCTCAACCACCTCCCGAAAGGAAGCCAGCCGGGATTTTCCCTCAGGAAGAACAGGACCTTGACTTTACAATAAAAATAAACTTATTAAAAACCAGCCTCTTTAAGACGTTCTGTCTGTTCTCCACGTTTCACTAGCAAGCGGCTCATCCCCGCGCCTCTGCCTGCAGGGTCAGGAGGGCTGAGGGCCCCCCCACACCCCTCAGGCAACGGGCCTGCTCCCCGCCCCGCAGGCGAACTGCGGCCAGGGTCAGGCGGGAGGCGGGGAACACGGGACCCCGCGCGTCCCTCGAGAACACAATTTGTAGAAGTTTTATAAAAGCACCGGCGGCAGTTGCCGGTCTCCCTCGCCGCGGCCCCACCGCCGGCCACC
>NW_010104716.1:0-21694 GCF_000699245.1 Pterocles gutturalis | reverse complement strand
CCAACATGCTTCAGGGTAGTGTTCAGCTAAATTTGGCATGGAATGGCTGATGGAAACTGGTTACAATTAGAGATGAGGGAAGCCTGGTTGAATGTAAGTTCATGGAGAGCGTGTGATGGGCTTAGACTGGTAGCTTAATGTCTTTAGAGCATTGTATAGTTTGACTGGAGAGATATTTAAGTTTTGGTGCCAGGTGAATATTGAGCGGGTGTGCAGGTAGTTTATTTAATTCTTCTGGAGACTTTGATCACTATGTGTGTGAGACTGGTATAGATAGTATGGTATAGATAGATGGTATAGATAGATAGATATATAGTCTTCCTAGACTGGACATTTCCAGATACTTTCTGTCCCAGTAGCCCCTGTAGGCTACTGCTTCTCTTGACCATAGAGGACCAGCGCCAATGGCATTACTTTCTGTGATCTACTGAACTGCTCTCAGTTTATGCAAAACTCTGCAAATTTTGAATCTAGCCTTTATTTGCTCTAGTTTAAAAAGATGCTGATGTCCCTGTTCTTTGCACTTGCAAGGTATAGCATACTTAAGAGTCTGAGTCCAGCAAACCTTTTAAACGTGCCTATATGAGGGGGATGGTTTTTACATTCAGATTATGTATATTTGTAAGGACTTTGCTGGATGGAATTAAATGCTAGCTGCTTTGCAACGGTAACCATATGGAAAAAAAGGTGGAGAACAGTGTGTTATTTTAAGCCCACTCTCTGGCACTGCTGCCAAATGCTGATTCTGTGATTACTGTAGTTGTTTGTCATCCTATCAATTCTGCAGCAACTATCAATGTAACAAATGTGCTAAATATAATTTTTAAAACCACACAGTAGGATCATGAACAGTGGTGACAATGGTGTCCATCCTTAAATGTGTATCTGTAGGGATCAAGTGCTGTTCTTTGACAAATGGTTGTGCTCAGAGGAAGGGAAACTTGGAGTGTGGAGCTGAGAAGGGACACAGTTTGATTGTCTGCATTAGTGTTTTGGTTCACAATGGGAATGTGCTTTTCATGTGAACCTCCCAGTTGTCCTTGCTTAGTGTGCTTTGGTTCATGTCACTATGGTCTTAGAGCATGTGGTCTGGATTCCTTCATGTGAAATGAAAGTGGGAGATGTTTCCAAGAAGCACACCTGCAATGTGCTGTTGTGTAATGTTGGATTCTCAGCACCAGCTCTTTTGCTCTGTAATGCTCTCTCTCTGTGCTATGCTAATGTGGACAGAAGTAGTGACTGACACAAAAGAGCAGTGAAAACTCTCTTCATAAAGTCTCACAGCTTTCTGAGTTTGGATGAAGGTTTTTACCTGAGTTTTTAAGTCATTCTTGAAATGATACTGCTTTAAGCAAGATCACAACTTTTGCTTGTCTCACAAGCACTGGCATTCAACACACAGGCAAACAGCCTCCATTCTCCTTGGAGACAATTACCCTAACTAACACACTTCTTTAATGTCACATTTCCCACATCAACCTTTATGCACCATCCAGTGGAAACAGCATTGATGTTTCTCCACTGAGAACATTGCTCCTAGAAGACCCGTTAGAGGTATCCTGGCAGTCTCTGCTCCTTGGAAGGCTCTTTGCCTATAGGGGTGAGGTTTCTGGGTGTTGCTCGGTGCCTGAACAAGAGGAGATTGGTAACAGGCAACTTGTTGCTCTGACATTTCACTGCAGGGCCATTCACATATGTACCTTTCTATGTATAAAATTTGTCAATGACAGCAATTCTTACCTGGATGGTGAACTTCAGATCCCATGAAAACCGTTGACTCTGCCATAGAAATTCATCCAGACAGTTTTTCGTTACAACGAGTAACCCGTGAAAGACATCTGTAATCATGCTGCTACAATGCAGACGTGATATCTGTCATGCACGTGTGATCTTCATGGTCCAAATGGACCTTTTCTCCATCCCCGGTTTACACTGTTAATGTTTAACTTGGGGTGAATTGATGATGAAGTGAGGCTGTCCCTCTGACTTTGTAACTAAAGACGCAAAATTAAACTAGGGTAAAATTTCTCATTGAACAGAGATTCACTGTGTGTAAGTGATGTTCCTTGTGAGTACATTTTGAAGGAATAGTTATCTGCTAAAAAGGAGGAGGGATGTGACTGTAACCTAAAACCAAACAAACCCAGGCTCAGGAAAGCTGTGCAGGGCAGAGCCCTGGCACTAAGCAGCAGCTGGCAGCCCACGTTTGCTGAGAGCAGGGTCGGTCCTTGTCACCACGCTCCCATCCTGAGCAGGACCTGGCTGGGGCCCAGTCCCAGAAAAGGCAAGAAATGAGGGAACAAACGCTTCTGGTATTATTAAATGTTGTGGCTTTCTGGTGCTTGTACATGCACGGATGGTGAACAGCAGCAATGCTCATGGTAGGCTAAGGGGTGAGTTTCTTTTTCACTGACATAATTTATGGCAATCCCCAGCTGTTACAGTGATAAATGATGATAAATAAAACAGTTTCATGGTGAAGAATCTGCCAGTAAACCAGGAAAGAGGGTGCGCTGTCGAGGCCACAGCTGGCTGGAGCTGAAGCTGTGCACAGCTCTGAAACTTGGGACAAGCAAATAATGTCCCTTCAGACCTACTTTATTTCCTTTAAATAAAAAAAGGTAAGAAAAGCCTACCCTTACACCCACTTCCTTACAGGATTCTGGCTCTCAGCTCACCTCAGGCACACGCGTCAGTGGCAGACTGACATTAATCACGTTGCCGTGGAGACCAGTCCCTTGGTGGTCAGTGCTGGGCAGGAGGGCGGCCAGGCAAGATGGCGCCGGGCAGCCTGCGGCGGGCGCTCTGGCTGCTACAGAGCGCAGATAGAAGTCGTTCTCTCCCTTGATATGTACACACACCTCTTCGTGTGGGTGTCAGATGTCCTCTAATATTTGTTTCATGGCAGTATGTGCTTTGCCTGATGGCAGGATCCACCTTCTGTTCCAGCGATGCAGAAATGATCTGTAAGGCTTATTTCTTGGCCTGGCAAATCTGTTTGAGGGACAGTGACAGCTGCCATGCTTTTCTTTGGGAAATCCTGAACCTTTGCAGCCAGGATTAAGGAAAAGCTCTGCTTTGATCTGTTTTCTCTGGATTTGCTGCTCTGATGGGCCATGGCCTCCGGTGTGACAGGAATGGGGTCCCAGCGCCAGCTCCGGAGGGAGGACCTGCGTGGACGGCAGAGGTCCAGGCCATGTCGGGAGGTCACGGGGAGGCTGTCCCACAGCTGGTGACACACCTCTGCCTATTCCACACGACCGGGAAAATCACATTATGGATCTTCTTTGTCACAGTCCCTTCAGTGACCTTTCGGCCAGACAAAGGTGGCACTTGGATGCACGCCCCAGGGACCCGCTGCGTGCGGTGACCCTCGGCAGGGAGGCTGAGCGCCCACGCGAGGAAAGCCTGGCTGGGCTCCGAGGGACGTGTGTGGTGTGGGAGGCGGCAGAACTCAGAAGTGAAAAGTCATAAAACTATATACTGTGTGACTGATGCAGGTAATCCAATAAAAGCATTAGTGAGACTCTCCTCTGGAGACACAGCTGCTCAGTTTGGGGCGTGCATGGCTGGCTAACACCCGAGTGTAAATGCTGGTGTTTCCTCACTGCTGGGAGTGGAGGGAAGCTGCGGTTTGTCACCTTATTACAGCTCTGCTCTGTCAGACCCAGGAGGGGGAAAAACAAGCTGGCAGCATTAAGAGTCACACAGTCTGACTTGGAAACTCTGCAGGTTGGAGCCTGGCTGCACTGAGTAAGTAGAGAGGCTCTGAGGTGTTTCACCACGAGCCACCTAAACCTGCTTGTTAAAGACGTGTCTGTCTGTTCTCAGGACCTCTCCGCACTGAAGATCAGTGCTTCCAGAAACAGGGTCACATGGGCTAGAGTAACACTGGAGAAACCAAGTCATTGATTGCAGGGGGGAAAAAGCGGAGTAAAAAATTATCTTAACTATCCTGTTCTCTGCTTACCCTCCTGCACCAAAAATCTGTGTTTGCCCATGGAATTTCCAGCCTAGTCAGGAACTGTAGCCTAGAGATGGGCTTAACAGACATCCTAACTGAAAATTACATACATCCTACAACACAGAAAAGTGTCTGCCCATTTTTAAGATGAGGAATGCTTTAGTCTGTGGTTTGAGCCAGTGTTCCAGTGACATAACCACATGAAGATAATACTTGGTTAAAAAGACTTAAACTGTATCAAAGCATGAATGCCCTCCTAACCATAGCTTGGTCCCAAGCATGCAGAAGCAAATAATGATGTGCTTTTCCTTCTAGTCTTGCTTGGGATGGGAGTCAGAAAGGCTCCTGGCTAACTGAATTAAATCCAACCTCAAAAGATCGTTGTCAAGAGAACACATTCCAGTATCTTTTCAGTATAGAGAACAAAGGCCAGAGGTCTTCCACTTTTCAGTACCACTGAGATTCTCTTCTGATAAGGTTTTTACCAATCCATATTCCTGATTTTGTTTCTTGGAGACCGACTGAGGTTACCTGGGAAGAGACTGTCATGCTGCTCTCAGCCACAAAGCTGTGCAGTCCTAACGTCTTTCCACTTCCTTCTTGTTTTGTGGAATTCCCAAATAGTGGTTGTACCCTGGCATGCAGGTTCTGCAGCTATCACCTGTCTTGTGGAACCATTTTTCTACAGTTACTGAGACACCATGCTGATTATCTTCCCACACACTGCTTTCTAAAAGAAAGGGCATGTGTTTATGTCCTTCCTAACCAGGCATCTGCTTGGGCCTCATCTACCTGGTAGGTAGTAAAGTGCTGTGGAATGTCTCTGTTCTCAGCCATGAACACGGCCTTTGCTGGCAACTTAAGAAATGGTTTATTTTGTGCTTGATGCACTTGGCCCCAAGGGGATGTATTCCCAGCTCCAGGATATGTACTGTACTGCAGTGCCGGATGCTGGCTGAGAAGGTCAAGGTATGGAACTGCTCTCGTGAATCATTTTGGAAATGTTGACTTCTACTCTGTGAATCCATTATCTAGCTATTCCCATATATCAACTGCCATCACAGACTCCTCTGAGGATTTCCATTATACAGAAAAACTAAGGAATACATTCTTAGATGAATTTGTGGTTTTACAGTAAGACTGATTTACTCCTTCTCATTCCATTCATCATGACTTATAGTGGGATTTCACCACAGTAAAATCTTGGGAAGAATACTAAGACCCTCTCATACTGTGTTCTGTTATGATGTTGACTCACTAGAGTGATTTTGATGATGACAAAGTCAGGCACTTAAAACTAAGACAAAGCAGAAGTATCCCAGTCGCTGGAGTTCGATTCTGCTAGTTTGTTAACCATTATTTTTTTGTGATATATTTCATATGGCACATGAACATACAACTACTTTTCTTTAGGAGAAAAACTTGTTGAAAGCCTGTGTAGTTAATATAGCAGTAAATTAAGCATGGCTTTAAACAAATAATTTTTTTTTTTTTGGTGTACAGATCTTTGCTGGTTTATTGAGATCAAAACCCTGAGTTATTTATGAGAAAATACTATGTTGTTTCATAGCTTTGTAGTATCCACTGATTTTCACCAAATAACTTTATTCTTATTGAAATTACTGCTTCCTTGTTACTGTCTGGCTGTCTTCAGTTCATGCTCTTGTTCCTACCAAGTAGACAACACTGTTAGGTGTTCCTGTGAAAAGATGAAACTGTTTACCCTTCCACTCCATTTCTAGTATGTTCTTTTATTTGCTGTCATTTTTGAGAGATGTTCAGAGCAAAGAGTATCTTTGTATTCTAGAAATGGATAAGGACATAACTTTATGTCTAGTCAAGTGACTTGATCTTAATCTCAGTCTGAAAGCAGGGAACAGGTAACCCTCAGGGAGACAAAGCAGCAGCACTGAAGGCACAACTGCAGCACGCTGTAGCAAAGATGTGGTTTAAACTTGCATTATGCGTGCTTGGTATCTCTTGTAGATAAGATCTCCTCACAGTATTTATAGCTTGTAATCATACTCATACCAGTGTGTCTCGTTTTATCTTTTGAAGCTAGTCAGACTGTAAGTTCCCAAGGCATAACAACATGTGCTCTTACCTATCTTTGAGGTGGTACAGACCTACCCAGACTTATCACAACCACCAAAGTGCTCATCCTGGCACGTACTTGCAACTCTAACTGAACTCCTATGCAGTAGGATCAATTCTCTTCCTACAAAATGTTTAAAATATATTAGGCATATATGGCCTCTGAAGGCCATATCTGAAGAATGTAAGACTAATATTGCTAGAAACTTTCAAAAGATGCACAATTAATGTCATTAATACAGCTTTGTACCGCACTGATGTAGAATATATAGGTAGTGTGTATTTTCAAGGAAAAAAACTACTGGTAGGAATACCCATCTGAGAGTACATATGTCACCACTGTCTACATGAAGCTTAGGGCATCTGGGAGCACTGCATTGCTGCAAGTGCTTTGAAACAAATATGCTTGACAGCCTAGCCTGAGAGCAGACAAAATGAACAATTCAAAAGAAATGCTTGCTTGATGCAAGGGTAAATCATGGAACCCTTTTGATCTTAGTTGCCTTAGTAGTGGGAAGTGTTGAGAGACATACTCCATTTCTCAGTATTTAGAAGCTTTGTTTAATTTGTATGTCAGTGGACATAAGTGCTGCTGTATGTAAGGCTTTCAGTCTACAAAGGTAGAGCTGAAACACACAGTTGGATACCTTGCTTCTCAAAGAGTAAGAAATCTGATAGACCTTGTTCAGCATCAGGAATCCATTTCTAAATATAACAGATAATGAGGTACTCTTGAGACAGTCTGGTTCACCTGGTGCCATGGTTCCTATTTAAATCAATAAATGTAAGAATACTCTGACTGTTTCTGTAGTTTGTCTCCTGTCTGAGCTCACTAGGTAATTTCATAATATGTTTCCTTCTGTCCATCCTTTATGACAAGTGATAATGAAAAAAAATTACTGAAAATATTCTCCAGCTACCCTCTGCTTATACTTTTTACAAGGGAAACTGGTGTTCTGAACCACAGGTGTTCAATAACGTAACATATCAGCAGGCTGTCTGTTCTTTGTCTCCTTGGCTATCTTGTCCCTTGGGCTCTTTCTCTTAGACATGACAGCAAATTTATTTCAAAGTAATTGGGTTGGGCCTTAACAGTTAACAACACAAGGAAAAACACACAAATTCAGAAGAAGAAATTATGTTGTTCCTTGCAAGGTACTCTTGAAATGATCTGAAGTTAGATTTCAGCTTTTTTGCCTTTATGGGTAGAATACAGAGTTAAAATGTAGCTTTAAAAATCCAACTTCCATGCTAATGAAGTAGAATGACACGTAAACAATTTTTATTTCTTTTTGGTTTGTTTGTGGGGTGTTCTTTTTGGGTTTTTGTTGTTGTTGTTGTTTTTTGGGGGTGGTGTTTTTTTTTCCTTTGGGGAGGGTGGGGTGGGGGGGAGAAGGGCATCTAGTCTCCCTGGCTGAAGAGGAACATCAGATTAACTTTGTAACTTTTTCAACCTGAGCTTTCAGAAGCATCCTCTATAGGAGCCTAGGTTTCTGAACACAATGTTTTTTGTTTGTCTTCTTCATTAGGTAGGCAAATCTGTTCTATCTATATGATGAAACTATGAAACAAAGACTGACTTGAATACTTTCTTTCCATGATTTTAATGTCTGCTGCAAGGTTTCCCTTAGCTCTGAAATAGATTTTTGTCTGCTATAATAATTTTGTTCTGGTTCATATTGTAGGAATCTATGACTAAGCAGGTACTCAAGAAACGTACACCACTTTTTTTTTTTTTTTTTTTTTTTTTTAGCACTGATACGGTCTCCTGCAAGATGAGGAGTTCTAAAAAGATCGGAGGGGTAGATGGACACTTCATGTTTCAACTGAGCCATGCATGCTTGCTGCTTTTATTCTTCTGTTCATTAACTCTCTCAAGACTTGGCACAACAGGAGCATTATATAAGACTAAATAATTCTTACATAAATCTGAGTGAATGCCTTTCATAAAGTACTGGGTGCTTATCATGGTGATAAGTAAAAATGAATCACTTCCTTTTTAAATGGGAGCTTTAAACCTTGTATTTTGTGTAGTTAATTGCCACAAACCAAAATAACCTTTTGAGCTCTATGAATTTTCACAGCTGCTGACTGGAGGAAAACCCCCCGACACTGATAAATAGAAACTTAAGAATTTCCACAAGAAATTATTCCCCACTCCAACTGCCTCTTTTAGTACAAAGCCCAGCTCAATTTTGCCAGAATGTTAAATGTTCCTAGCACGTGGCTGTAGAGGCAAGAATCTGAGTATCATCTAAAGGCTAGAATAAGAAGGAATAAAGCAAGGATAGTACAAAGTTGACACTTCAAGACCGGCATGGAGAACAGACAACAGGTCAAGCAGAATAGGTAATTAAGCTTTTGCAAGAGGCTAACAGATTGAGTAGGTTCAGGGCTCATCAGCTCAGTAACAGAATCATGGAAGACTCTTGATATATTCCTATATATAGGGAAATAATATGGGGATGTACCTTGTGTATGCTTTAAAGATATGAGAATAAAGATCTGTATTACAAGGCAAGATTAGTATGTGGAATAGGAATCTGAATCAGGAACTAGGAGGAAAACTGGGAGAAAAGTTAATTACCAGTCTCCTTGATAAAAATAAGTGAGAAACAGTACTGGGAAAGGTCAGAGGCTGCAGAAACAGTATTGGGACTGCAGTCATAAAAACCAGTTATGCTGGAGGATAAATTCTTTGGCCTGTCACCCTCCTCCACTACAGGATGGTCATCTCCTGGTACAAGAACGAGTTCCTTGCTTCAGTGAAAGGCAAGCAAGAGCAGGTGCAAAGGACCTGGCATTGGAAGAAGTAGTTTGTATAGGGAAGTAGTGGGCTGGCAGTAGGGAAGTCATGGAAAGAATAAGAGAGGTTGAAGGTCAGAAACCCACTGGCCATCATGTTAAGTAGGAGGAAGAGGAAGGAAATACTGAGAGAAGTGGAGAGAAAGATTTAGTAAATACCAAATGAAGCAAACACTCTCTCCACTGAGTGGTAAAGAGGACCTAAGGCTGGGGAGAGGGACGAGGTTAAAATATTCTGCTAGAACAGCATGATAAATCATCAACACAGAAGCTGAAATCCCTTGTTGGCAAACACAGGAATAAGAAGTATGGGATATAGTCAATATATTAAAAGACCAGTGGATGGCAGCATATTTTTACTACCAAAATACTGGGTTGTCATGGCACATGTTTTGGTTGTAGCTCATCTGCTGACTAATACATCACATGTCCCAAGAACAAATCCATGTTTGATAAGTTAGTACAAGCTACACAAAAAGCACAAATCTTTGCAGAGTTCCTATTTCTCTAAGACAGTGGTGACCACTATTGTAGCCGTCCCACACTGAGTCATCTGGGAGACGAGCAGCATGTTTTACAAGGATAGACGAGAAAGGCACAGAGTAGGAGTGGGAGAGAACAGTGGGGATCACATAATGTGACCTAGCTGTATGCATCTTCTAGGAGTTTAAGAATATTTCAGGAATAAAAAACTCAGAAGGCTATGCCTGAAGAATCACCTTAGTGTATTACTTATGATAATTTACTGTGGTGTCAGTGCCAAGTTTATTGTTCTGTTATGAAGCTGATGCTTTTTTCTTAAAAGTTGGGAATAAAGTCTATAAATTGTAGAGAAATTTCTTAATATATAAAATTATATATAAGAGAAAAACTAAGTACCAATTCAGGCCACAGCATAACACCCATCCAACCAAAAACTGGTGTGCATGAACTAGTTAAAGGGAAGACTTATTTGCTAATTAGACCAGAAAAAGCCCACATTATTCTTGCTTACCATATTTATTCACACTAAGTGGAAAAAATCTGACAAGTCATAATGGATTTGACTCATTACCATACATACTGTCTATATTAACTGTTGACATAAATTTCAACTGAGAAAGAAAAATACACATTTTAAAAGAACAGTTTATAAATTCCTTTGATAAACAGACTTCCAATAAACTTGTGAAAGTTAGAAGGAAAGGTTTTCAAGACTTACATCTCATGTCTTCTGAAGTAAAACACTTAACGTAAAGCACACCTGACATCTGACTTCCATATACCTTGGAGGTTTTCTATGTAGTCTTCACTAAAGTGTACTTAATAAATGTTTCACAGTACCAGAGCATGAGTTCCTCCATCAGCTTAAAAACCCGTGAACTAGGTACTCACTGTAAACAATGCTTCTATAAAAAGGACAGTTCAAATACAAAAAAGAAGAGGGCATTAGCAGTCAAGTTTCTTTGGGAGATAGTACATTGCATTTGGTTCTGACTTTTACAGACAGCAGCAGACAAAAAGCATGGTAATCATTTCAATTATCGGAAGCTCTTCAGTTTTAAGAGCATTTGTAAAAACAGGTCCAACTATAACAAACTGATATTTGCATAATTAACTTTGAAACAAAGCATTTTGTTAGTGATAAATGTAAGAGCTGAAATATATTAAGACAAGTTATTCTGTTTGTCAACTTGTTAGATATGTGTGCTGAAGCTTCCCCTTCTAATTACAAGATGTTTAGTGCAGCACAACAGATATTTTCAAATTCATACAGAAGCTGGAATGTTTTTTCAGTTGTAGCACACTACATCCGAGAAGATTACCATGACAAAACATTAAATGGAGAGAGGACTGAAAGCAATGATTTATAGACGTTCTAATTTTTCACTTAGAAATTCTTCCACGCTATCTGTATTCCACTTGAGGATGCTCAGTTCTTCTGCAATGTTCCCACTGTCG
This sequence comes from Pterocles gutturalis, assembly GCF_000699245.1. Taxonomy (NCBI): domain Eukaryota; kingdom Metazoa; phylum Chordata; class Aves; order Pterocliformes; family Pteroclidae; genus Pterocles; species Pterocles gutturalis. The sequence continues at coordinate 10,890 of NW_010104716.1, read as the reverse complement.
TCCAGCAGCTTTAGTACAGGGTCAGAACCACGCACATACTGCACAAAAAAAAGAGTCAGTTACCTTGGTCTGGGAAATGCATTCTCCATATTAACACCCACCAATTGATTTAAATCAGTTAAAAAGTTGGCAAAGCAAGAACAGTAAAAAGTCCAAAGAGTGACACTATGAAGTATGAATACTTAACAACAGAGCACTAAATTACAGAGTATTCTGAGCAAACTTTGGCAATACAATTTGTGCTAAGAAATCAACCTAAGCTTTGGCTTTTTAAAGCCTAGAATTCTTAAAAACCAGACAAACTTGGTTGTTCCTCACAATGATCAATGCTACAGATATTCCAGTGCCATGTATTTTGTTCTGATTTTATGATTAAAATTATTTTATGATTTTATGTTAAACACTAGAGTGTTTAACAACAATGTATTCTACTTTTCTTGAAGAAAACAGATTCACAAAAATAAAATTAAGCTTATGAGATCAGTCCTTCAGCTTGTTCTTTCCTATGCTGCTACCTGATCCTCCAATTCCAGATTCAAGAGAAGTAGACGTTCAAAGCTAGTTTTTGGGTGCATGTATCTATGCAAAGGAAGAACCAGTAAGAGGGGAGACACCTTACTGAAGCTTTAAAGACAAGAGATGCTGCAGGCTGCAAACTCCACTAGCAGCAGTTGGCCAGTGTTTGCAGCTCTGGATTAAATGCCTTCTTGCCTAATCCTAAGGAACAAGGGTGAGAGAAAAGAAGGAAGCAGAAGGGACAAAGAGGTCTCATTTCACAGAAAATCAAAACACATTAATTTAAGAGCAGTAAATGTTTATCTTGAGATCCAGAACATAGTTACTCGCCTTAAGTAAAACAGGTAGGAAAGAGCTTCAGTTCAGACTTGTATTTAATGTCAAAGAGACGAAAGCAGAGGCACAAGACAAATGAAAAGATGTGTGTGAGACATCTACTTTTTCTCCTTGACCCACAGCATAAGCTAATGCATATGCAGGGAAGCAGTGCCTAGCTTTGAAAGATGGTATTCTACTTCAACTATTTTAAGTTACTGAAGTTGGATTTTTGAATCAAGCAGCTGAATGATTTTTCTCATATAATCAATAGCCTTTTAACTGAAATTTCCGGTCACTTTAACAGCTCAAAGTTCTACTGTCAATTTCTAATGTAATCACATTCTTTCCTGCTGTAATATATCTGTGCCCACTAGGCTTTGCTGGTAACATAATACTTTAATGCTTCTGAAGACTCACTAAGTCACAAAATATGTAATGCAAATAAAAGCTTTTAACAGTATTAGAAGGCTCTAACCATTTAAGTTTATGGAAAGATTTCCCCAGGAGACTTTTACTTTACCCTACTGAGCTAACCTAGTTAGTTTTACTTAATGAAGCTAGTGGCATCTCTCACGCCTTTTCCAAAAGTCTTGTAAAATAAATACCAGAAAAAATTTAGTGCAAATGCATCTAGTAGTGCTCTTACCAACTGTAGTCTAGGCTGCTTTGATGTTCAATACAGCTACAAAGTCTAAAATAAAAATGAAACAGACAAGCAGGAGAGAAAGCTTTTGAAAGAAACTGGAGGGCACAGAGACATGAATGCATGAGACAAAGGAAATCTGTTTTAAATGGAATCTGCTGCTGAGAAGACAAATCACTTATTGCAGCCTTGCATAGCTATGAAGTGATTCCAGATGGTGCCATTTGGTGAATAGAGATAGGAGTGCAAGATGTGAGAATCAAGATGTGCATCTGTGAAGTACGCTGCAAGTTCATACAGGATTTTAAGAGGAAGGTTAAGTCTTACACTAGAACTTGAAGCCAAGTAATTGTTTGAGCTTAAGGCCCTGCAGCTTATGCAGGTTTGCATATATGAAGTCATAAGAAACACCATTCAGTATATCAGTTTCTATAAAGCTCAATGTTTGAAGACTACAAAGAAAAAAACCATAGAACACAGCAAGGAAATTCTGAGAGGGAGGACAAAAATCCAAGAATCACTGAATGTTTGGAAATGGCAGCTCCATCAGAAAATGAGGGGAGAAAATAACAGGAGAAAAGGAAACTATGGCAGAATAACCTTGAGTAAATCCAAGATAGCCACAGAGTAAGAACAGGATGCACGCATTCCTCACATTCTTTTGCCATTGCTGTTACTTACAGGTTCCAGTATATTTTTTCTTGGATTAAAAACAAAACAACAGCAAAAGAAACCCCAAAGCCCCAACAACTAAGAATTGGTAACAAACAGTTAGTGAGCAATAACCCAATTAATATTAGCAGCAGGAACTTGTAAAGATTTATACTGGCAATGCAAATATATGTCCTTTGCTAAAGGATTACTTGATCAACAAACAAGGAACAATCCACAGAAGGACTGTCTCCACCAAGCTTAATTCTTCCTAACAACCCAAATAAAAAACTTAGGTTACTACTCACCTTGATTTGCAGGCCCCTGAAGAGTTTTGGCTTATCACTTCTGACAAAAGCTACAGTTTGGAGAAAAGAAAGAAAGATAATCAAACTCTTCTCCACTTTCATTAAGCAGATTTACATTCAAGGTAGTATTCCCTGAATTAAATTTCTTTTGGAATGATGCTTTAGAAGGTATTTTAACGTTAAAATTCTTAACATCCTCAGAAAATTAATAATACTAAACCTATCGTATCTAAGGAACATCCTATTTTTACTAGTATTACAAACGTGCTTCATATCTGCTTGGATTTTCCTCAAACACTAGTGTAACTGTCTAAATCAGTTTATCTACATATACAACTGACAATCTTCAGTAGACTGGCCCATATGCTGCTGCAATACGCAAATGTGAGGAAAAGTGTTAGAGTGATCAAAATCTGGCTGAAGATAAGCTTTGTGAGGGAGGCTAAATACCACACACATCCCATCAGCATACTCCACACAAGCTGCAGCAGTGCAGATGAAAGGGCACAGAGGAAACTGTGGGTAGAGGTGTTATTCTTGCAAACAAGATGGACAATCTTGTCTTGCAGAGATATCTGAGATTATATGTCAAAAAACAGCAAGAAAACAAGAAGAGAGAACAAGAAGAGAAGCTGGTATCTCAGCTTCTCTTGACACTCCTAAAGGCAATCAGCTTTAAGATGGACTCTATGGCCTGTCATGTAGCTACATGGAAAGAAGTTCAGGTCTGAGGTGGGCTGCTGATGACCAATTCTTTGCTTGAAGCGCTAGTCAGCAAACAGCAAGCACTAATAGCAGCATAGTTCCTGTATCCCTACTGCACAACCCAGGCCTTGTGTTAACATTAACTTTAAAAAGAAAAGACAATATGAATTATTTTAGGACAAATTGTGGGTATAATCCCCTACTTTCAAACCCTTTAGCCTATTGAATATCTCAGTTCTAGAAGTATTTAAAATTTGTTTAGAAAATAGCACAGTCTTCTTTCCTCCTCCTCATATTCAGGTTATGCTAAAGGCTGAATTCAGTACCTGTACTGCCACTAAGTGGCTCCAGACTCTCCTGTAGTATATGTCAGAGTCTCTCCAAGGACAAACCCTGTCAGTCTGGACTTACTCTTACAAAGGTACTAGTGGCACGTTAAAGCTGTTTTTTTCAAGGTTAGACAATAATGAATCTCTCACAAACTACAGTGCATCCAGCTGGTGCACAGAGATGAGTGCAACCTCTGGACTACCATTTCCTACTGCCTCACAAAATGTACTACTTTCCTCAATAAAGATGTCCCCTAGCATATTTATATCTATCTTTATATTACTGTAGACAGTTACCTTAATGCTTTGTCAGTATGTATATACAGAATGGCATTTATTTTCTTACCTCTTCCACTGTGCTCCCAGTACAGATCAAAATCATATAATCTGCCTGCTGCACCAACCACTACACAGTATAAGCAAGCTAAAAAAATACTAATGGCCCAGTGAGTTGCCAGATATACCAGACCCCTGAAGAAGAAAATAAGGCTTGTTTTCATTCTTTCTGTAGAACTACACACTAATGTTATATTGTAAGCTGTGCTTGTATAAGAATTTCAAATAGCACTAAATAACCAGTACTTACATACTGCAACTCAGTTCTGATTTAAACTCACTAAGACATAATTTTCAACTTCAGTGTTTCTCATGTCCTTGTGACCTGCTATTTGTCTTGGCTGTCATCAGCAGTAACATGCAAAAAATGGCAAGGATATTTCTTATTCTTTGTTAAGCTTGCAGCATGTTGAACTATTTCATGAGGAATGTTTCAACATTTTTTTCAATTTGAATCTAAAGCTGAAATCACGTCTCTAGAGCTTTATATGAAAAGGAGGTTGTAAGAAGCAGTCAGTACAGTGGGTAACTTTAATTGCAAAACAAAGAAAAACTGTAAGAGCACAGTAAAAAGGATAAAGTTTCAGAAGCAAATCTGAACTGTGGAACTCCACTGTGTTAAAGAATAGCTGTTGGGGGTTAACTCAGGTTACAAAACTTTAAGATTGTAACAGGTGTGAGGATTTGTTACTTAAGTGACAGATGAAAGCTCATTTGGACAGGAGTGGCTGTTCTCTGGCTGCAGTATTGGACTGACCAAACTCACAGAAAATGGGAACAGAATTAGGTGGAAGAAGAAAGTAGAGGCAGTATTACATTTTGTCACTCTAAAAATAGCTATTACACACTTGTATCAATGTCAAATGTCTACATCTTCTGAAAGCTGAAGCACTACAGTACATTTTTTCCTGAAATTTTAGACAGCTGGAACAAAATCGGTTTCTGTTAATGGCATATTTATTTCTAATGCTTATCATAGTGACTTTCTGCATTAGTCACTTGGAGTTGCAATGCAAAGAAAAACACTCACTTGTACAAATTTGTATATTCTCAATTTTGGAAGCTACAGTAAGAAACTAATATACTGACATACATCAAAAATATAGGTTATCCCAACACTTTTTCTTTCCCACAAAATCATGCCCTAAGTTGAATAAAGAGCCTTTGAATGGAATTGATGGGGTTAGGAAGGGAGATGCAGCTACAGTGCATATTTTCGGACACATGGCTGCTTGCTTACATGATGTGATGCACATGCTCCACCTTCAGCACTGCCCCAACAGTTTCTCCTCCATACCCTGACATAATTGCTTCCTGCGATCCTATGTCCGAAGGCTTCTTGTACATCTTTACACCACTATTTAACACTTTGTTGTCAAATACTAAAATGCTATTCTGTCCTCATTTTCTTCTCCCTGTAGCAACTCTAGAAATTACACACTGCAGAGAAACAAGCATTTATATAATCCAACCATGGGTGAGCAAGAGAGGCATTTTCCATTTCGACTTCCATAAGATGAATTCTTGAGCTTGATGCCATTACACTGTTATGGTGAATTAAACACCAGGCTAGAAGTCAGAGCTGTTCTACTGTCAGCTTTGCAACTGTCCTTTCACAAAATGTTAAGAAAATCACTTCACCTTATGCTCTTACAAAACACGTGCAACACCAAAGCATATGCCTTCTGTTTGAAGGCAACCCTGAGGTGAGCCTACAGAGCAGACTTGATTGCCAAGCAATCAACTACAGCTAAAAGGTCAGAGAAAAGGATCTGGTGTGTATGGGCATTTTAAAGCCTGCCCAGTGTCAAACTGCTTTCCAAAGAGAGGTAATACTGAACAGTGGTTTTGAAGACCTAAGAGCAGCCTCTGCCTATGAACACAGTAGCACAGAGAAACTCACTGCTAATGTTATAATGTCACTTTGGTTTGATTTTAATGCCTCTTTGTTTTGAGACAGTCTGTGAAAACTAGTTTGTTGGAATTAAAGCCTACAGTCCTAAAGGGAGATTACTAAGGAATCTAAGAATCACTCATGCCCAAATGGAAAGTCTCTGCATAGGCATGCACACACCTGCACTATTCTCTCTGAGGTACAGTAGGATATACTGCAAGAAAACCTCCTAACCCAAAATGGACATGATGCCACATCTCTCCATGCAGAGTTGCAGATCTATATGCAAGGCATAACTTCTCTGTAAACAGAGTTGACTACCTACTGTCGTATATTAAGGACATGATCCTCACTACCAAGGATATCTACGTTCAGGAATATTCACTTCATTTAGATTCCTGCTTTAGGAGCAAAGATCTCCTGCTTGATCTGTAACTGAAAAAATACAAAATGATATTGACAAAAATTAAAACTTCTCTTAATACTTGAATGAGAGCTAATATACAATGGCAGTTGTTTGAAAACTAGTGTGAGATTTTACTATGCACACAGACAAGCATTTTTAACCTTGTCTGTCTCTACACACAGCAGAAGGATTATAATGGCCTCAAATCAGAAAGGCCCGCAGGAGATGAAAAAACTTTACTGTCTCTATCAACTTCAGATTTTAATGGCAGAAAAGCACAAGTCAGAACTAGTCAAATCTTCAGCACAAGGTCAGCAATAATTTTTTTACACCATATTTTTTTCCCCTGGTAAGCTACAGCACATCTTCTAGCAAGAATCCAATGTGATTAAGTATCTGCCAGTAATGGAAAAGTCCACTTGTTCAAACTTATAATCCTTTCATTATCTAAAAAGCTGTGCTTTTAGTTTAGATTTATGCCATTGCCTGCTGTTGTAACACTTATGAGGAGGGATCCATCCAACTCTTTAAACTGGATATACCCTTTTCAATTTATGCTGTCTTTCTAGTAAACATAACCCTTTAGCTCGTTCTAAACTGTTGATGCTGCGGACAGATACACAGCTTCATACTACAGCTAAGTCTCATCAAAAATGCCGATTGTCCACTGAAAAGCAGCAGCATAGTTTTTCATTAAGGTGACTATCCCCCCTGTCCCTCTGTATGACACCAAAAGAGCTCATTATGTCATCAGGGAGAAGAATTGTTATTGCTCTGAAAGCAACATCAGAAGGGAATGCCTCCATCATCATTTGTAAGTAAGGAGGAATGTTTCAAAGTTAGTATAACAGATTATCTATGTTTAGAGAAATATTTAAGTCTTTCTGTGCTGCATTTAAATGTTTCACACATTGAATTAGCAATGGGAAGCACATGAGTTATTACTACCTTTCAAAAGACTTAATTTTATCAAACAGTAGCATGGTACTTGTGCAACTCAATGCAGCATATACAAATGATTTTTAAAACTCAAAAGAAAGACTAAATGTATATAAAATGTGTTATAAGAAATAACTGATCTAATACTAACGCACAAAAAGGATGATTACAGTACATCTAGGATTACCTATTAATAGTTGTCCTGAGTTAATTTCAATACACAGAAAGCAAATACTACTTAGCATAAACCAATTAAATAAAGGGTAGTTTGCTTAACTTGGCCCTGAATTATTAGACACAAGCAGTTTGAAAGTAAAAAAATTACTAGAAAACAAGTTCATGAAGAATATCACAGATTTGCACAAAAGACAAAAAAAGGCAAAAAGGACTTGGCAATTTTGTACCTGAAATTAACTCAAATAAAACAATAGTTTTATTGAGGCATTGCTATTTATCAGGTATTAAACCTACTGAAAAGAAAAGGAACTAAAACAAAAGGAGGAATAGCAGAATGGTATTTTATGAAGACAGGAAAAGCCAACATTTAATTATGTCACAAATATCTAAGCATTTCTGAGACAACTGGCAATATTTGCTAAAAATGTGAAATGTGTAAATCACTGGGAATACAGGCAACACAAAAGCATTAATTTATTTTCACAGACTTTTTAATAATTTGTTTTGAGGACAAATACATGCCCTGCAGTTCCAAAGACTGCATGAGCCTGCTTCAAAAGATACCATGAGGGCCAAGCAAAAAGACAGAAGGACAGCAGACTTCAAGCACTCATTTACATTTTAATGGCTACAGCTTTTTACTTTTTGGGGACCTCAGTTTTAGACAAGAATTTAAATTTAAGAATTCATACAGCACATCAATAACTACTATTTGTAGTCTATTAATCAAGTTACAATGCAGCTATTCATGATTTTATACAAAGCACCACACACTTTGAAAAGCAAATCCAAGACAGAACTCCGATCAAGCCTGAAGGAGAAACTTCACAAAAAACCATACAGGGTACTTTGCAGAAGCAGTAGGGCAAGAGACGCTTCTAAATCTGAAGTAATGTTTTTAGTTTGTCTATCATCTGTTTACAAAAGATTATGATAAAACAATGCATGTCTCCCACTACAGTATCCCACATTTCTTAGCAAGACTTTTACTAACATTTCTACCAAGTTTTAAGGTTAATATAACTTTCTAACTTACTTCCACCAGTATTTAAGAATTAGAGATTAAAATAACAAGGAAATAAGTGATCTCACCTAAAAATACAATCCCATAACAAATTACATTTTAGTAGCTAAAAGAATCCCTCTGTTGCAGAACTCGGGTAATATAATACAGTGCTTACTGACTCTGAAGTCAGAGGATCTAATGTAGTTGCATACCACATGATTTCAAGGATTAAGGACCTTGTTTCTGTAACAGATTTGCTGGGAGCACAACCATTTCTTAACTAAGGGAGTCACACAGGGAGAGGTGAGAGTTATTCTACTGATGAACAAAAAGAATGCAGAGAAATATTAAAGAAATGTTCAATGAAAAAACCCAGCCTAATTCAGCTTTAGTTAAACAAACTGGAAAGAACATAGGAGTCTAGACACTGTGATCTCCTATCTCACAATGAACAGAACACGGCTGTCACTGAAAAGACAACTTAAAGCAAATATACTAGATTAATCACTGACCCAGCTAATTTATGACTCTATTTCAGAGCCTCAGTTTTATGGATGTCAGCCAAAAACTGTCACATCTCCAGTGTTTCCGGGTATAATAAGATATTGCTTCATCTGTGAATCTTGTCACTTACGTTTTCAATGTTCTACTTTGATGGAGTACTTTAAATTATAAATTTAAGAATAAACCTAAGAACAGTTTTATACAGAACAATTTCAAAATTTCAAAATACATGTAATGTAGGAATTAATTTTACAGCACAGCATTTATGATGAAGCCATTTATTTTTAAGGGAAACTTAGCAGCGAAAATATTCCAATACTGAGAGACTTACAGAAATGTGGTCCGTTACCAGACTTATCACAAGAAGCTGTATTTGAAAAACAGACATTCTTGGCTGTATTCACAAAAGCTTTTAGTAGTTTGTTATGATATTATGAAGAATAACATTCTGCTTAAGGTTGAGGTAATTTTGCTGAGAACTAGATTTTTTTCATCACTTGTCACTTCTTTGCTTTCCCAGTATCTATAAATATATTCCATATGTAACAACTCTCACATTTCAGGCACACAGGTGCATTCATCAACTATTTGTAGCTAAAAATTATATAACCAGTAATTTTGACAAATTTTTATACAGAAGGACCATAGAATACTGCACTTAGTAACCACAAGCAACATGCAGGTTTTTCCAACCATGTAACCTCCTTACTGTGTAACTTTTACAAACCTTTATTAAACAGCTTTTAGTCCTTAACTATTTGAAGATGTGAGCCTCATTATAAAAAAACCACTGTTCATCCTTTGGCCAAATAAAATATATTCCAGAAGTAGTCCATGACAAATCAAGACTCTAGCAGCCAAATGACAAAACAATGTCCACTGGTGCTTGAAGGTGGAGACTTGATGGTCAGATACCATAGTAACATATACTAACCCAAGTAATTCTAATACATACACAGTCCATGGCACAGTAGTGCCATTTCGTGTATATTCCGCAAAAAAAACCCCCAACAAAATCCTAGCAGAAGCTATGGGAAAGGAATCAGAGTTATTTGCAATGAGACATCGTCAATGACAGGCTACACAGTTCAATGAAGCCTACAAAGACAATGCTTCAAAAGCACCAGTATGACCTTCAGGCAACCTAACTTCTGTAACAAACATCCAAGTGAAAAGTTGAAATAAAAACACCTCTTGAATGTTAATGTCTTAAGATTGAGACATTAAATACTGTTTCTGGTAGAAGTTAAAATCAAGGGGAAAATCTAAGTAAAAGTATTCTAAGATTAATACTCATGAAAGAACAAATGCCAGCTGGAATAATATGTTCTACTGCATTTTAAAATTTCTAAGTATACTCTTAAAATTTATCCCATCTTCCAACCTGTTCTAATGCCCTAGCAGTAAATTTAGTCAAGATAAATTTAGATGGGTAACTGCAGAAACTGGTGATGAAACGGCAAAAGTGATCTTTAAGTGCACTAGTCAGTCCTTTTTTACTTCTTACTGTACCCAAGAAAAACTGGTAGTCAAAATGGAGAATCTACTGAAAAAACAGAAGTTTATTCAGTCATTTTTAAAAGCAAGCTATATGATTAATGGAATATCAATCTTTGAGCTAGTTTAGATAACCAAGGACTAAAACAAAAAAAAAAAATTCAGGTTTTTTCTTCTGTACTGTAAGCTTTTGGAACATGTTTCATGGTGTGCACACAGCAGAAACTGACGGCCACTCCCTTTTAGGGCCTACTCATGAAGGCAACTGAGGACGTAATGCAGGCTGGAGTCAGGCTAACAGGTTGACCTTTTCCTTCAAACTTATAGCTCAAAGGAGCACTTAAGTGTTAAAAATGCACAACTATAAAGAAGCTGATTGAATGGGCAAGAACAGTTGGGGATGTTTTTATGTTTGCTAAATTTGAATGTTCATGGAGATAATATGGACTCCTGTGCTAACAAAGTTAATCATCTCACACTGCTGTAGTAGAACAAGTCATTTAAAGAATTCTTGTTTTGGCAAGAATTTTTAAATTTTTTTTTTTCACTTGTTTGTCAGTCAGCCTTCAAACAGGGAGGTGTTAATACTGGCCATGGTAGCTGGAGATAGAATCATAGAATGGCTAGGGTTGGTTAAAGATCGAGTTCCAACCCCCCTGCC
>NW_010104715.1:11415-13133 GCF_000699245.1 Pterocles gutturalis | reverse complement strand
AAAAAAATCTGGACCTATTGGAGACAGTCAGAGGAGAGCCACAAAATTAGTGAGAGGGCTGGAGCACCTCCCCTATGAGGACAGGCTGAGAGAACTGGGGTTGTTCAGCCTGGAGAAAAGAAGGCTCCAAGACCTTATAGCAGCCTACCAGTACTTAAAGGGGGCTACAGGAGAGATGGGGAGGCACTCTTTATGAGGGAGTGTAGTGACAGGACGAGGGGTAACGGTTATAAGCTGAAAGAGGGTAGATTTAGACTAGACATTAGGAAGAAATTTTTCACTGTGAGTGTGGTGAGACACTGGAACATGTTGCACAGGGAAGTTGTGGATGTCCCATCCCTGGAGGTGTTCAAGGCCAGGCTGGATGAGGCTTTGAGCAACCTGGTCTAGTGGAGGGTGTCCCTGCCCACGGCAGGGGGGGTTGGAACTTGATGATCTTTAAGGTCCTTTCCAACCTAGCCATTCTATGATTCTATGATATTAATTCCAAACCCCCACGTCCTGAGAAAATGCAATGCCAGTTAACTGCTTTTTGTACAAAACTCTAAGCGCAGTTATAAAAAAGTTATATATTTTATCTTTTCATGCTTTATGTTTGGGTTAGGTTTTTTGGTTTTTTTTTTTTTTTTTTAATGGGGTATCACTATTAAGTGTTCTCAGCCTGGCAGAAATTTTGATTATCCCTATTGTAATTTGATATAGAAGACAAAACAACAGCCAATTTGATCGCATTCCGCTTTTTAACACTAATATTTGAATTTGTCCTTCCACCTCACAGGTATTCAGTTCACAACTGAAAATATTAATAGGTGTTAATCCAAAGGAAGTGGGTTTGGTTTGCAGGTTTTTTTTCATTGTTTTCCCTGTCTTCAAAACATGCTTAATAACAAAGATTACAATCTTCTTAATTATCCTAATAGATTAAAGGTTGCATTAAAATTAACATCTTATTTTGTAGTTCATGCCTTTTGCTCAACACATATGTGATCAGATTATGATATGTCTTGGATAAGAGGCTGCACTAGTAGCATGGTAACACTGACCTTAAGTGTGAAAGGAGATGGAGGTGAAGTTAGGCAGTTATAGTTTCTGCTAAAGCGAATTTATGTTTCTCAGTGGAATACTGAATTTTGAATTTTATTCCCCAATAGATGAGAAGCCCTGACTTAGCATTTCCACACATCCACATTACCACATGGTCACTATCAGCAGCAAACCTGGCTTTCCAAGGCTCTAACATGGCAAAGGAGGAAGCAAGGGTACAGACATTTTATAGTACCCAGAAGTCTGATGCTCCAAGCGACTGCCTACACACTAACAATTTTGTTTGGGTTGTCCTAACAATTTTGCATGCACTGCAGTCATATTTATCTTTTGAAACTTCCCTTAGGCAAATTTAAACAACCTTTTTTTAAAATTCTGAAATAACAGTTCACACGCTGATATATATCAAGGTAACAAATCTGCTAATTAAAACAAATTTAATTGCTTTGATCCAAGCACCTCTGTATATCGGATTTTACTGCACCCAAGACCTACTGAATTTCAGGGAAACCTACCTTAAGGACTTTGAAAAATTCTAACTAAGCTGTTCTGCCTACTCCTTACTGTTAAATATGCAACAATTATCAAATGTACTTTACCTTAATGCAAAACCACAAAAGTATTAACTAAACATCATGACTCCTGTATATCATGCAGATAAATATATAATTTAA